>NC_064626.1:956549564-956852595 GCF_023864275.1 Schistocerca cancellata
CACACCTCCCAAGCTGAAACCTAACTCAGTGTTGCAGGATGAGGGGGTTATCAATCTTTTGACTGTTTTGATGGCCCGCCACGAATTCGTCTCCTGTGGCCACCTTTTTATATCAGCTAGAATTTTACCCGACGTCCTCAATTATTTGTTGGATTTTTCCAATCCCTGTCTTCCGCTACAGTTTCCACTCTCTACAGTTGCCTCTAGTACCATGGAAGTTACTCCTTGCTGCTTTTTATCGCGTATCCTATTATCCTATACCTTCTTCTTATCAATGTTTTCTACATGTTTCAATGCTTGTCGATTCTGCGAAGAACCTACATATTTATTGTCCTATCAGTCCACCTAATTTTCATCGTTCTACTGTAGCACCGCATCTCAGACGCTTTTCCAGTTTTCCCACAGGCCATATTTAACTTCCATACAGTGCTGTGCTCCAAACGTACCAAAGGTACCCAGAAATTTCTTTCTCAAATTAAGGCCCATATTTGATATTAGTAGGCTTCTTTTGGCCATTAATGCTTCTTTGCCTGTGTTGGTCTATTTTTTTTATGTTTGCCTTGCTTACGCCATCATGTGTTATTTTGCTTCCAAGGTAACAGAATGCCTTTACTTAATTAGTGGTCCCCAGTTTTGATGGTGAGATGCTCACTAATCTCATTTCTGCTACTCCTAATTGCTGTGTCTGGCTTCAGTTTATCCTCAGTCCATATTCTATACTCATTAGAAAGTTCATTAAGTTTAACAGGTACTGTAATTCCTCTTCATTTTCACTGACGATAGCACTGTCGTCGCCGGACCTACTCATTGATATCATTTCATGCTGAGTTTTAACCCCAATCTTGAATCTTTTTTTCCGTTATCTCTTCTTTGAGATATAGATTCAACAACAGGGGCGAAAGACTGCATCCCTGTTTACACCCATATTAATCCTAGCACTTTTAATTCTATAGCTCCCTCTTGGTTCTTGTAAATATTGTACATTACCCTTCTATCCTTACAACTCTCTCAGAATTTAGAACAGCTTGTGCCATTTTACGTTGTCGACAGCTTTTTATAGGGCCACAAATCCTATAAGTGTGTCTTAATTTTTCTTCGGTCTGGCTTCCATCATCAAGCACAATTTCAGAGCTGCCTCTGTGTCTCCTTTTCCTCTCATTAAGCCAATCTTATCATCATGTAACAGATCCTCAGTTTTATTTTCCTGTTTTTTTCCCTCTGCATTTTGTCAGAATGGAATACGGAAATATGTCCTCTGTTACTTATGTTTACTTCGCTGTTAACTTATTTATACCTATATTTGTCTACAGCTTCTGAAATTGTCATTTCTAGAGATGCCCAATCTTCTACAACTAACTTGCCTGTTGTTGTGTTCATTATCACAGTGGCCAGAGAGATCTTCAAACGCACATCTTCGTTCCTCAGTACTTCTGTATCCCAGTTCTTTCCACATTGACTCTTCCTGGCTATTCTCTTAAACTTCAGTCTACTCTTCTACTCTTCATAATCATTGAATTGTCATCTGAGTCCACATAAACTCCTGGATATATTCTACAATCTAATTCCCAATTTCAGAATTTCTATCTGGCTATGATTTAGATCAGCTGTAGTCTTTCCGTGTCTCCCTGTTTTTTCCAAGTATATCTTCTTTTATTGTGACCCTGATACCAGCTGAAATTTATCGCAGAATTCCATTAGACTTTCTCCTCTCTCACTCTACTACCAAACCCACATTCTCCCGTAATTTTGTCTTCTGTTCACTAGGCTACTGCAGCTCTCGAATAAATCATAATTATTAGATTTTCATCTGCTTTTTCATATAGAATTACACGTTGAATATCCTATTGTACTCTTTTCATCCTTCCATGTTACTTTCTCTATACCCATATCACATTATAGAATTCAAACTCTTGTATATTCACCAGAAGAAATTGGGAGTACTACATGACACATATCTCTCCTCCGACACTTCTATACCCTCGTCGTCCTATGTCCCAAGACATTCCTTAACATCAATGAGGATGTATTAATATGCCACTTTTGAGGCTTTCTGCACGGCATCACAGCATCACCCAGAGTACCAGCTGCAGCATCATCATCTGGTGTACATGCAGCACTGTCATCACCACCAGCGAAGACAATAACACAATCGCGACACTCCGTTCCACCAATTTTGAGCCTATACAAAAGTGTCCTAACGTAATCAGATACGAGCTTCACTTTAACAAATATCTTTGTGCCTGAGGAGCATGAATCTCGCTTCTGTCAAATTAAAAAGAAAACCACATCGTAAGGTACAGTGCTTAAAGAATTTCAGAAATGACAGCAACCAGTCGACATTTGTAATACTAGCATATTTGTTTAATCATTACCTGTTTCAAGTAACATAAAGAAAAATATAGGAAACCGCGAGAGAGGTGTCGAATATCAGACACAGCGCTACATGAAGCTATAGGGCATACTATTTTTCAGAAATATGAAGGAGCTAAACAGATAATCAGAGATACCCTTTAATTTTTACCTTAACTCCCTTTCCTTTTATTATTGTTTAGAGCGGCATGAACCGATTTCCTCAAGCAAGAGCGTACCCAAAATCTGCGCTGAGGTGGCGGAGAGAAGGAGGGGGGTGAACGGCGAAATAAACGGAATAGAAATCGCAACACCACAAGTAAATTAATGTAGACAATGAAATTTCGGGAGCATGTTGGGCTACAGCAGCGGTATCTGGGCGAGCGTTTTTCCGCTGGAAAACACCCCCTGGAATGCTGTTCATGAATGGCAGCACAACAGATCGAATCGCCAGACTGACGTACAAATCTGCTGCCAGGGTGCGTGGGATAAACATAGGAGAGTTGCTGCTGTCTTACGAAATTACAACCCAGAATGTAACTCCAGCTGCCGGTCCAGTGTGTCTTGCATGGAGACAGGATGGTTGCAGACTCTAATGTGGCCTCCTTCTAACCAACACTCGGTTAGCACTGGCACCGAGGCAGAACTAGCTTTCACCAGAAAACAGAACAGAGCTCCACCCTATCCTATAGTGAGCTCTCGCTCGACACCACTGAAGTCGCAAATGGCGATGGTTTGCAGTGGGTGGAATACAGGCTACAGGGCTTTTGTCTCGGAGCTGTCCTTGAAGTAACCGATGTGCAACAGTTCACTGCGTCACTGTGTTGTCAACAGCTGCTAAAATTGCTGCTGAAGAGACAACACAATGCCCCACAGCCGTACGTCGAAGACGATGATCTTCTGTCTCGGTAGCGCCACGTGGCCGCCTTGGGCCCGGTGTTCTTGCGACCGTACATTCTCGTGATCACCGATGCTAGCAATCACGTACAGTGGCTATATTCTTGCCAAGTCTTTCTGCTGTATGTGTGAAGGAATATCCACGTTCTTGTAGCCCTATTACACGACCTTGTTCAAGCTGAGTGAGGTGTTCATAATGGCGTCTTTGTCGCCTTAAAGGCATTCTTGACTGACATCAGCTCACCACATCCAATCTCAGAGGTAACTAACGCTGCCGGCCGAAGTGGCCGAGCGGTTCTAGGCGCTACAGTCTGGAACCGTGCTACCGCTAAGGCCGCAGGTTCGAATCCTGCCTCGGGCGTGGATGTGTGTGATGTCTTTAGGTTAGTTGGGTTGAATTAGTTCTAAGTTCTAGGGGACTGATGACCTCAGAAGTTAAGTCCCATAGTGCTCAGAGACATTTGAACCAACTAACGCTCACGACCGTTGCAGCTTATATTTAAAGCAACCCTGATTGGCAGCCTCATATGCGACTGGCGTGAAAGGTAAATATTCATCATTTTTTAGATGTAGAAACGTGCCTACAAATTTTTTTTTTTTTTTGTTGCAACTCCTTGTTGGTGCTGAGTTTTTTTTCCATCAGTCAATTTAGAGAATTCATGGCGAATAGTTTTGGATACATCTGCTATTTGTCGGAAGCGTTTATTTGTTTTGCCTTTCTTCAGATTGATACTGAATTGATGTATCTGTCTGTGCGGAGGGATTTGAGCTCCGTTTGTGAAGACAATATTTCTGTAGATGGAAACAGCCCCAGATTCTAGTCCCGAGTGAGTCGTGGGTACGCCCATGCACTATCTCTCTCTTTCATACTGTGTGATTAATTTCTTATATTTATAGCACAAGCTGTTTGGCTGGTGCCACTCATGAGCTCTTAATATGCTGTATTTGTCTAATTTTTCTTCTTGCGTGTAATATTTCGACCATAATGATAAATACCAACATTTTGTGTACACGGCAGTGTAGCTATATATCCCCCCTCCTCTCCCCCCCCCCCCCCCCCCAAAAAAAAAAAAGAAAATATTTTCTATGAACACATTTATTCACTCCATTTCGTTTGAGTATATCTACAACCTTTATGGTATCAAGTCGGACAAGAAATGGTCTTGCAGAACCTGTGCTGTGAAGGCAGAACAATGTCTGGGAGCGTTGTTAAATTTGCTTTACGACGACAAAAGAAACCGCTGTATAATTTCCCGTTGAGCGAGATTAGAGGACAATGTGCAGAGCAAATATGCACGGTCGCGAGGCGTAATCGTATATTTGGAGGATTTCCGCCTTGTCTAGCGGCGACCTCGCCGGAGATTGCCGGACAATGAGCCGGGAGACCGAGTCCAGTGCGCATGCGCAGAATGCGATGGCGCCCCCCCCCCCTTCCCTATCCTCCCACACCACACCCCACACCCCAGACAGCGCGACCCAGCCGGGGACGCAGCCAGACCAGACGAGCAGAGCAGACCACTCAGCGCTCGTCGCTCTCGACGCCAATTACCGCTGCGGCCATGGCCACAGGCGGGCTCGCGAGCTTAATTAAATGCTCTCCGCCGAGCATCCTCGCCGGGCGACAAAACTCTTGCCAGATTTACGCGGCTTCTCTGCTGTCTTGCTCCGCTTTTATTTGGGCTCAACTGGGTGCACACAAGTGCCCCATCACTCTCCATCCAGATCGGCATTCCATCTCGTGGTGACGAGTAATTCAGGTATTCTACAGTAGAGAGCTTTTCTCTTCCATAACGGAATTTGTATGGAGATTACTTGGTTATCCTCGAAACTAATCCTGTCCGTGCGAGGTCTCTGGTACGTGACAGTACTTGGACGTGTGGCAGTGAAATACGTTCTTGTTTCTCTTGTTTCATATTTATATTGCGAAACAATTTTATTGTCAGAATTATATCGGCAAGGGAAAAAGATGATATTTTGGCCAGGTTTATTCAACCTTGCATCAGTGTCCAGGGTTCAATCCCAAATCTACTTTGGGGAGACAGGGCCACATTTAGGTATACTTCTTTTAAGACTTTTTTAAATATTTATTTATTTTTGATTAGATTTAATGCGTTTAATTTATTTAGTCTTATAACCTGATTATTACAGAACAGAATGAGTCAAAAAGAATTTTACAATTTTGGAAGTATATAGAAATTAATTAGATAACTTATACAATCGATGGATGTGTCATTTTGTAGCAAACAACCTTAAGTCTCACATGAAAGCGTTAACTGTAATTTTGGTTCGATGTGACTGCCACTTGTGATGCGCAACATCTCATCGCCAATCAGTTTATTCCCACACCTGTTGAAGCAAATCTGGTGTAACTTCCTCAAAGACAGCGTAGATGCGACTTTACAGGCCGGCTAAACTGTTTGTTCGGGGAGGAACATACAAACGGTCCTTGCTGAAACCCCAGAGAAAGACATCCAGTGGTGTCAAGTCTGGGGAGCGAGGTGATCATGCGATTATCAGATTGGCTCTTCACGGCCAATCCACCGACGTGGGACCGGTTATCGAGGAAACCTCGAACTTCCGTGAGGAAATGAGATGATACACGGTCTTTCTGGTAGTAAACCATCCCATTTCAGTCACTTTCATCGGTTTGTGGAATTAGGTTTTCAAGCATATCCAGATAAACAACACCAGTGACAGTTTCCTCCACGAAGAAGAAAGGGCAGTATACAAAATTGTGAAGGCTTTCGTGGCCACTTGCTGACAAATTCTCTATTGGCTTCTGTATCGGGTTCTTCGGCCGACGTTCATCTAATGATTTTATTGACGTTCACCAGCACGAGTGGTTGGCATTGTCAAAGCTTCCCCCTCCATTGCCGGTGGTGAACTGGAGCCGAGCTCGCGGCCGCAGATTGTTTGTACCTGGTGCGCCTACGTTCGAGGGCTTCTCTGCGGTCATTTCCGGTGCGGTTCTCCTCTTGCTACCTGCGACGGTCGTTCGCTGCAGTACGGGAAGCCAGGATCCGTTTACCTTAAGGCTTTCCTCTATCTTGTTCAAACTGTTCGCGTGTTTTTGTATTTCTACAGCTTCTCTGAGCAAGTGCGTGTGATAGTGGTTCTCTACAGCCAGAATTTCCATGCCATTGATATGAAATGTTGACTCATCGCTGAACATTATTATGTTCAGGAACGTCTGGTCGTCCTCTACCTGATGCAACATTTCGCACAGAATTCCCAAGAGCAACATTATCTGCACCACTAATGTGCTGTGCCATTGTGAATCTGTATGGTTTCAAATGTAAACGCCAAAAGATTTTTTATGGAATACCAGTCTCGCGAGACGAGCGTCGTGTTGATTTTTTGTGGACTGCTGGCAAAAATCTCCCTAACCTGTTCGACAGAATCATCAACATGCGGGCAACCTGGTGATTTATCATGTCGCAGTGAACAACCCGTGTCAACAAAGTTCTTTTGCCCAGAGCAAATTGTAGGTCTGGTTGCGGGTTCTTTAGACTATTCTGTGCGAAAGTTATACTGAACAGTTGTTGCAGAGATATTTTCGTGAAATCAAAACACAGAGCCTACACGCTGTTCAGCAGTGAAAGTATCCATTTTAATTGTGTACTAAGCTGGCGCTTCTGTTGGCGGAACGGGATACTGATGCACTACATGAATCAAACTTGAGGTTGCTTGCTACAAAATGACACACCTACTGATTCTGTAAGTTATCTCAACAAGTTTCTGTATCATTCCAGAGTTGTAAAGTCCTTTTCGACTCACCCTGTATAACTTAGTTCACCGGGTGGACAGAAATATTCTGAAAAGCATGTAACGGTTATGCAGGGTAGGTTGTACTGAAAAATAAAAGAATTCAAGCAGCCTGGCAGGTACAATTAGTGTCAGTTGTTCTCGTAGCATTGATTTTGGAGCACGGGACTGCTCAGCTGTTGGCTCGGGGTCAGTCGTTACTACCATCCCATGACCAATTTTTGTATCGCTCCCTTTTAAGAAACCAAATGAAGAGCACACTTAGCAACACCACCTCTGGTAGGCTGCTGAAATTTGAGCGAGCATCGACCTAATCGGCTAATTTCAGTGCTAATTAAATTGGAAACGACGCAAAATATCGAATTTTTTCCTTAATAATTGTTTCTCAGCACAACATACCCTGCAACACCCTTACAAGCTTACAAGCTGTTTCTGACCATCCTGTATGTATTTCCAACGTTATATTTAAGAGTGCGAAATAATTTTATACTAGCGACCGTTAATAAAACAGACAAACTACAGGGACGGATAGCTGACCGTAAATGGAGGAAGAAAGATCCCAGGAACATGTGTCTGGAAATGGACGGTATGCATGGAACAACAACAAATCGTCCCAGAACACAGCACTTAGCTGCATCGCGTCCACGTCATAACAAATGCAATGCACGCGAGACCTAATGCAAGCGTTCATACGTCGCACCATGGATTGCCACACTCTTTCGCACGTTCCGGCCTCTCTCCGAATAGCCGTTGAAGGATTTGCCTATCGCGAAGTGGTCTAGCATACACAACGCTTTCCCGATGCCCGCAGAGGTAAGAATTTAGGAGGTTTAAGTGCGGCGATCTAGCAGGCCATGCTACGGGGACTCCGAGACCTACCCGAACTCCGGGGAAGATGTTCTTGAGACGTTAGCGAACTGTAATGTGGGAGTGGGATGATGCTCTGTCAAGCAAAAACCACATAACCTGTCGTATTGCCAAAGGCGCATTCTTAAGCAGCCTAGGCAGAGTATTTCGCAGAAAGTCCAGGAATGTTCCTCTGTCGAGGCGTTCTGGAATAGTAACCGGTCCAAGTATGCGGTTACCAAAAAACCCTGCCCGCACTCTGACGCTGAACCAATGCCGATGAGACGCCTCAAACATTCCCCGAGGACTTCCTGTAGCCCACAGATGACGATTATGTAGACTGATGATGCCAGTTCTTGTAAAGGTTGCTTCGTCAGTAAAAAGAACTGATGAAAAAAATCGCAAAATTTCAAATGATCTGTTGCGAAAACCATCGACAAAATCCTTCCGGTAGAGAGAAATCCTCAGCTGATAATCCTTGCACTCGTTGCAGGTAATAGGGATAGTATCGATTGTCTTGCAGGATACACATAATCGTACTTTAGCTTACACCATGTTGGCAGGCCACTTACTTGGATCTTGTACTATTGTTCATCTCAATATCCTGTAGAAACCAGTCCTCCAGATCTGGCGTACGCACAGTCCGCTGTTTCCCTGTTTCTGACTGAAAGGGCTCATGATTACACTCAAGAGCTTGAAATTTTGTGTGATGTGGTTGGTGTCTGTTAGGGTACTTTTTATGGTGTAGCCGAGCTGGCTATCATCCGTTTCCATCTGTTTGGCGGTCCAGAAACACCATCTCAGCTTGTTCCCAACATGAATATCGGACCATTCTGCTGCCTACAGTATGCTGTTGTAGGGCGGCGAGTGGAATTAATTGGTATAAAAATGTAGAATGTTATGTATAAAAGATGCATTTCCCGGCCGATGCACCATATGTGGGGCGGCGGGTTGAATTTATTTGTTATAAAAATGTTCCTATTATTTATGCAGTCTTTTGCCGTTCTCAACATTGGCTCTCTAACTACAATATTAGCAACCAGAAAGTGATTAGCAAAACGTGAAGCCTGTAATTAGAATTCCTAGTGCCCACTTCATCTGAGAAATACACTTATAGCTACAGCTTATAGCTCTGAGGAATTAGGAGATTGTCTGGGATTCATAATCAAGAACGATTCTCTAAAAATGTCCACTATATTCTGAAAGTCACAGACCAAAAAGAATCCACACAATCCAACTAACAGAGCAGTTCAGAGTCTAATGCGCTGATACAACTATAACTGTTCAAATTAAATGTTTAAGTGAATGCTCGCCATAATTTGATGATAATGTTCATCAAACGCCACGCTAAATAATGGTAGAATGTCTGTCCCGCAGCGGCACGTGAAAATACGACATACGCAAACTGAAGATAGATCATTAAAGTCATCCCAGAATTAACACTTCACTCGAAAACGATTTCATGGTTACTCGTATCCCGAGTAACTTAATACGGCATCCGAGGCTGTTTATAGCAATGATACCGACGCGTCGCGACTCCCGGCGCAGGTAGTGTGCTATTCAGCGTCTGGAGAGAACTGGGGCCTTTTTCTTTCTTGCCGCGTTCTTATATATAAAGCCGCGGTGCGGACGGCTAAGGGAACGCTTGATCAATTCCGCGCTCCCGACTAGCCGCTGGGCTAGTAATGCACCACTTTAAGTCATCGAATAAATCATTGCTTCCTTTGCTGATGGCCGATGAAGCTCTCAATTTAAATGTGCAATCAGCACACGGGTGAGTAATCATAATAAAAGTCTGACGTGGCTAAGTCAAATATTTTGGGCGAGAGAATTAATTTAATTACACTACACGCAGTAGACGAGCTCTGAACTTGCCCTTTGGAGATACGCTCTTGCTATAGTTTTATAGTTATTCAATTGAAACTTCTCACATCTTTATGATTATAGCGGATCTCCCTTCTACTTAAATTTCAAAATCCTAGCCTTATTTATTCGCCTACTTAATCTATCTTGCTTCCTTAATTTCTAAGACAAAAACCAGAAAATCATGAATTTCAACTAAAATTTTAATTTTTGAGATCCAGAATACTGTTTCTACTAAATTACTATGCAAAAGGAATCCAAATATAAATTTTTAAGTTTCTAGCTCTTTTCTGTTGCGCCAATGATTTTTACAGAAAAACGTCCAAATTTCTAAAATGGTTCGTTATTGAACTGATATTCAACGCATATTGATTTAGTATTACTCCTGACATGCTAGAAACGTTTCAGGTTATTTATTGATTTTTAAATTATTGCCCAATATTTATGACGTCAGAGCTAGTTACAGCGGTCTGGCTGACACACAATGGAAAGACTGATGTGAATTTTATACGGCGTGAGTTGGCTGCTTCCCTACACTGTGTCAATCACACAGCCTGCAACACACAAGGAACACAAGACTCGTGGTCAGAGGAATCCTGCCTTGGGCATGGATGTGTGTGATGTCCTTAGCTTAGTTAGGTTTAAGTAGTTATAAGTTCTAGGGGACTGACGACCTCAGAAGTTAAGTCCCATAGTGCTCAGAGCCATTTGAACCACTTTTTTAAAAGTTCACAATTCGTGCGCCAAACCTTTCTGGGCACACACCTGAAGAGGATGGCAAAAGGCTGGAGAGCGTGGAGATCTACCATGTGAGAAACCAGGCTTCGGGAAGAACACTAACGATAACATCAGAGGTAGGCCTGCCTAAAGTTTTACTTGTTCCTAATTTTAGTAATTTTTTGCCCCTATCGATCTTTGCTTTCATAGAATTAATTACTTCTCCTTGAGATTGCATTACGTTCAAATAGCTTTTTTTTAGCTATTTCTACTTTTTATTCCACTGTAAATACATTTTTAGATTGTGTTTATGACTGATATTGTCTTAAAGTTTTCTGGACTTGAGTACCACTTAGGACGACAATGCAAAAAATGAGTAAACATACCCCATTGTCATGTTTGTATTAGTTTCGAAATTACAGTAGTAACTGTCATGGTAGCGAGTTATGGAGATGTACCTTCTGGTGTAGAATAACCCTCTGTATAGGAACACCTGAAAAGACGGCGTCGGTTTAGATCCGATTATGGCGTGTACCACCTAGAGGATAGTAGATGTTTCAACGTCGTCCGTCAACACATACCGTAGTTGCATAGTTACCAGAGTTCCATCTGTGTCTACCCTTTAATAAGGAACGCTCGCAAACAGGAAGCTCAGTGTTCTGCAGATATTTGAAGCAAACAGGCAACCATGACACGGAGGCGCACATGTGTTCCTACAACCAACTGAGCAAGTTTGAATGGGGTCGAACTGTGGCCTTCCTAGTGGCCAGATGGTCCTTTCGGTCCACACAACTTGGACGCGCTGCGTTCGTTGAGCAACGATACTGGTATCAGTGGTCACGAGAACATTCTTACACGCATAGACGTCCTAGTAATACAGATGCCTTCGTCTTATTGTAAGGGCAGCTGTGGCAAAACGTACAGCCACCACAGCACCGATAAGAGGCATTGTAAGTCCAGACGTGTCAGCACGAACTGTTGCGAACCGTTTAGTAGCAGAGGGACTACATGCACGCACACCTCTAGCCCGTCCTCCACTCACGCCACAGCAGCTCTGTGCACAGCTCCGTTGGTGTCGTCAAAGAATCACTTGCAAGATGGAATGGCGAGCTGTGGTCTTCAGCGATGAAAGCAAATTCTGCCTGCACGCAAGTGAGGTACGCTGCCTTGTAGACTGCATTCGTTCAAGACACACCAGCCCCACAACGTGCCTTATAGTTCGTGGAGCGATAAGCTACAACCCTCGTTCACCTATGGTGTTCCTGGAGGCGACGCTAACCACCGCCCGATACGCGCAGAATGTTTATGCGTCCGTTATTTTGTCATTCTTGCAACTGAATAGTAATGTATTATTCCAAGAGAATAATGCTCGCCCACACACTGCCTGTGAAACTCAACATACACTGGAAGACGTGCAGCAACTTCCCTGGCCAGTACGATGTCCGGACTTGCCTGTAATGCAGCACGTGTGGGATACGATGGGACGAGAAGTGACTCGTATGACTCGTCAACCAGGAACTGTTACAGAATCAGTTGAACAGGTCGAGCAGGAGTGATATAACATATCCCAGGACAGTGCTCTCCCTCTGTGCGATCAACTCGGTGCGAGAATCAGAGCTTGCACTGTCACCTTTGGAGGCTATACCACGTACTAATACGGATGTTTGGGCCTGGGTTGACACCTGGTACCTCAGAACCGCTTGCGCTATTGATCTGTATATGTGATCATTTCATGTTCCCTATAAGCAACATTAAATATTGAGTGAACTGGAAACTTCTGAAAGGGTTCACTTTTTTCCGTCATTGTATTCTATCTATTCTTAATTCTAAATGGCGTGCTCCGCAAGAACTTCAATCTTCGAGCGCCAAAATTTACACACCTTGCACAAAAACACAAATATCTGCTTCGCACTAAGACATTCATTCACCAGATGCTGTGCAGTTTGTGAAAGCCCTCACTAGATGGCAGTAACATTCTTCTATTCCATAATGAGATTTTCACTCTGCAGCTGAGAGTGCGCTGATATGAAACTTCCTGGCAGATTAAAACTGTGTGCCCGACCGAGACTCGAACTCGGGACCTTTGCAAAGGTCCCGAGTTCGAGTCTCGGTGCGGAACACAGTTTTAATCTGCCAGGAAGTTTCATATTCTTCTATTGTCCGTAGCTCCCTAGGAAGGGTGGTTCCCTGGAGAAGTTTTGTGCGTAATCATGCCCCTTGCGTAAACGTGCCCCGATCTCTCCTATAGTGACCCATGAAGTGAAAGCATGTCATAGTGTTAATGGAACTCAATCTGTCGAATGATGGTGCTGATAGGAGTGTTGTACGTGTGTTGTACGTGCTGTTGTACGACAGAAGGAACAGAGAAATAATTGTACATGAAATTGAAGAATAACTGAAGATATTTGATAGAGGAAAGATCTCTAGAGCTTGCAGGGTATCTGTCATATTCTACGTAGAATATGAGAAATGAATCAGTCATAGATCACTGGAAATGGTCCTGTTTTTAAGTAGGGGTCACAGAAATCGAGACTAATCTTCTGATGCCAATTTGATGTAGAATTAATTAATGTTTTTGGTAGTATTGTATGATTACTGTTTAAGAGACCCGGTAACTCTTCTGTGTTTATACTCTGAGCGTTCTATTAATTCGCGATATTCCGACAGCTGTTGTAAGCGGAGCCCACGTTTATGCTGTGTTTCCTGATGTCAGGAAAGAGACACAGTTGTAACCGGCCATTAAACAAAATACAATCTTAATAAATACCGAAATGGATATGCTATGAATTGAAGACATTTCAGCTAGAGAATCCAGTCCATCGATCTTAATGGGGAGGCATAATCAGGGGCTAGAGTCCGATGTACCCTAAGAAAGTGTCGGAGGGCTGTAACTGTTTAGAATTCCCTCCCCTTGAATCATGGACTACGTCGTGGTGGGATAACTTGCATGCCTTCAGCTGGCATGAAAAAAAGCTTATGGCACAACTTGGCTAAAAGGAGGAGCACAAACTGAGGCATCAAGGAATCGTCAGTTTATTAATGATAGGAAGTCCAGGCGGCAAAAATTGAAGGAGACCTGGACTTGAGAGACTACAATTGTAATAGGTTGCAGAACTTATGTAGAAATGTAGAGGTTTTCACAGGATAGACTCGTTTGCAAAACTGCATAAAACCAGTCTTCCGATGGAAGACGAAAATAATTACGTTACGTTGAACAAATAATTGTTTTTAACTTTCAATGGCCATTTTCAGAAAACGATGTTGTCATCAGGGTGGTAACGTTGTTAGAAAATTGTTAAAAAGTACAGGAAGAAGTCAAGATTTTCGTATTTGGTGCAATGACTGGCAGCTAACTCTCATCACACTTTAATTTAATGTAAAGAGACGAAAATGCCTCATATCATATGACAAGTAATCGACGGTGAATCATCAAGTATATAGACATTCTAGAGGTACCTTTTCCGAAAGATTTAAAGTGGAGCCACCATACAAATCTAGCCACGAAGAACGCAGAATGTAGAGATGGATGGGAAGAATCCTATGAAGGATGATATTTAAATAGCTCTTGTTCGTCCTGTTCTCGAGGTATTATTCTTCGGTCTGTAAACACAGAAAAGTAGGATTAACAGTGCAGTGGGCTTTCAAAAAGAACTGTGCACTTCGTGTCATGTTTCTTAGGGGCTGAGTATTTCCGTTACGGAAATATTCAGTGGATTTTATTGAGAGACGCTGCAAGAAAGGTGCCGTCTTACTTTCAAAATGCCGATAGCCCATGTTCCAGTAAGAGTGAAGGAATGCCTTACTTCCTTCGACTTGCATCTCGCGTAAGCACACAACAGTACCAACATAGAAAGTAATGCTTGTAGAGAACGATATCGACAGCATTTTTTCTCATGCACTATCCGCGAATGCTGTACGAAGGAGAGAAGATACTCAGGATCGATAACCTTCGTCAACTACCGCATGATGGCTTACAGGATAAACACGTACATAAATCAATGTGTCAGCACTGGATTTCACTGTCTCCCTTTTTTCATTCCATACTCATTCATAACAGC
The DNA here is from genome assembly GCF_023864275.1 of Schistocerca cancellata. Lineage (NCBI taxonomy): Eukaryota > Metazoa > Arthropoda > Insecta > Orthoptera > Acrididae > Schistocerca > Schistocerca cancellata. The sequence goes on from NC_064626.1 coordinate 956,564,060, forward strand.
AAAACCACAATGTTACGCAAGCACACACCACTAGCATCTTCGATACAAAAGATATAATACTTACTTGACACTTCAGTATAACTAGATCATTGTCAAAGACATAAATGTGAAATTCTTCTTTTGCCCTCATCATACATGAAAGAGTCTGGGACTAACTTCTTCAACGTGTATGAAATCGCCATGAATAGGACATGGATTGGAAGGCTAAACCCCGCATATGACGTCATTCATAATTTCTCAAAATCTGAATTTACTTTTTAAGGAGATAATCACAATTGAAATAGCGCTAATTTGCTTCAAAGAATTTGAACAATTGTAAAGCTGTTAATGACATTACAAGTTCAAATATTGCACTTTACAATTAAATTTTTTTTTAGAGGAGCGCAATAAATTCTTCGTTATGGCAGTGCTGAATGACAATTAGAACAACCACAGTACAGACAAAAAAACTTACAATTGAATTTCAAGCAATACCAAAAAAGTAGGGGCCTCAAAACAATTTAAAAACAATTACATTTAAGAGAGGTTCCTTCTAAGAGAATGAATGAATTAGCAAGAATGCAACTGAATAGCAAGTATTTGACTCAAGGGCAGTAAGTCCTTACTGTGAAAGGATTTCACTGGCACTAACGATCAAGGGGCTAGACAGAATCTCAGTACGTGAAGCACTGAGGAACAAGCGGCTGAAGCTTACGGAAGGGAAGGTAGACTCAGGGAGCTGACGAAGCGGCATGAAAGGTGCCCGCAGCGGTAAGTGACGGTGTCAGACCTAGCGCTGTCCGACCAACAGCATGCCGGAGTTGCGCCGCCCCGCGCCGAGCAGACGCAGGCGGCAATACACGGCCGCTCTAGTATCGAGTATCGGGTCCGCCCTCAACCCCCCGCCCCTCCCTCTGGTCCCACCATGTCCTGCAACCAAGGCCAGAAGCTCTGCCCGGTAGGAAACAGCATAGCGAAGGAATCGGCTAAGCAAGACGGGTCCAAATCAAATGGTAATTCAGGCACAATAGTCCTTCACCAAAGGAAGCGCAAGATGGATAGACATATATGCCCCTTTAGTTAGGTTCAATTAAATGACAACCTTTTATAAAGAATCAGCTTACTGCCCGCTAAGTTAGAATTTGACTATCACTTAAATTATGTATCAAACAAATTCATTCAGTAAAAGCTCTAAAAGAGACAAACCAAAACCAAATGGAATACAATTTACAACACAAATTGATTAAATTAAAAATAGTTTCAATTACTTACCCTGAGAGCTAAGTGAGAAAGGTCAAACAGCACCCCTAAATTTTTTTCGTTGTTGAGACATTAACGTAAGACCCGAAACGGATGTATTGACCCAAAGTAAGCCAAACACCACCATAACTCAGAATCAGAGAGTGCAATGGCGGGTAACTAACCAATTTCTCTTTATTAACGGCCTCAATAAACACCTCGAGGACCTGGCCACGCCACACATCTATAACATAACTAAAACCAATACCTTTTAAAATATGAACGTGCATTAAATGAATAACTATGATTAAGGACAAACGAGCGGAAACTCATATGATACTAGCACTTTGGGAGGGGAGAATATTAAACAAGTGACTTGCACCGAAACTTTAGCTCAGCATAGTAACTTTAAATATCCTATGAACTTACTGAGGTATTTTTACAAAATATTTGGTCAGAATGACAAAGACCTCAATAGGTGAACAATTACAAATGGATACCCTTAACGCTATATTGAAACAAAGACACTCCCAGTAACGTTGATAAAATGCCGGGGAGCAACACGAGACAAAAGGAAGGCAGAGGAGCCCTGTCCCACATTAGCAACCAAGCGATTGAGCGTCTCACCAACTGCACGAGGAGACGAACAGCGTCCAAGTAAATCAGGGTAAACCGCCAGGAAGGCGGCGGGCTGATCCAGTTAGCCCATGAAGTGAATGGAGCAGAAAAACACCTTTCGAAACACCAAGCTTTCTAGGTTCTCCATAGATCAACCTTCCACCGTAACGGTTCCCGCGTACAACGCACACACTATTTCAACACGGGCACCGTCTCGTGCTCCAGAGGCCGTCTCTCTCGTCCGAGCTGTCTCTCTCTCTCTCTCTCTTTTTCTTTCTCTCACCGGAGAGGCCGTTCTTGCACTCGCTTCAGAGATCACAGCAATACTCGCAATGGCATGAAGATATGCAAATAGGCTTCGAAGCAGATATCAATAGGAGTCAGCATGGCTCGTGTATAGTTTTAATTTTCTTTTTTTTTTTGTCCAGCTAGCTGAACGTGACGGTTCGGGGTATCTGCAATTGTAATAATTAATTAGCAACAAATTACAGCACAGCTTGCAGGATTATTTTTTAATATCTCGACCGCTTTTACCGACCTTGGCTATTCTCATCGGGTTGGGAGGCTAGGGGTCGTGGAGGTACACGGTTGGAGTCTGTGTGGCGAAACCGGTCGTGAGGTTAAAAAGTAAAATCGCAGCTGCAGCTGTAATTTGATTCCTTGTATATACTTTATTCATTGATGGCTTACAATTAAATTTTTATTTTGCCCTTGGAGGAAGCGTATTTGCTAGACACAAAGAAATAGTACAAATACTTCAGTTCACCAAAAGTCTGTCTTCTTCATTAGTCCCAAGAAAAGGAAATATAGTCAAAATTTTTGCATGAATGGTGATCGTTGTTAAGTATTCGAAGCGCCCACCGTCAGCCTTTTGACGCTTCAGAGCGGCTGAGTTAACTTCAGTTACCAATATCTTAGGAGCGTTGAGTGTACAACATTCTTCAGTGATTTCTCATAGCACATTCAATGTGGTTGGGCTCTGTTGACAATGTTTACCCTTCGTCTCCCACAGATAGTAGTGGAGAGGCCTTATCCTTATGTCACGAGAGCTTCGTGGGTGTTCAGCAACCCTTGCTCACAATCGTCCTCCTTGAATGTCTTTCAAGCAAACATTTGCAATTTAATGGCAATGAGACGTAGACCCATAGATAGACCCATAGAGCTTTGATTAAAATATCTCTTCTGCAGTGGAAGGGATAAATCGCTATTTGACCAATATCGAAATACATATGATGTTATAGGATGTAATCAATGAATAGATACTCATTAATACTAAGTAAATTCATTTCTTTATCCCGGTGAATATGTAGATTGAGTTCAGGTCAGCAGCAGCACTATACAAGCGCCCATTACGACCAATCTCTTCATCTGCAGAATATCACAGCTTTAAAATAATGTGGCTTGCACAAACGTCAAATTAGCATTAAGTGTACTACATGCTTGGATGAAATGACATTCGGAAATCGCATTTGAATATTGCTTGTATGTATGAAGAATGTGATCTGTTTTCGTCTAAGGAGGAGGAATGTTCACCAGTACATGGCGGGATTCGATAGATGCTAGATTGTTGCCTATTGAGACTGCTGTTTATCGTTCCATGATATTACTGTTCCCATTTGTCATGATCTCACCATTGGATTGCAGATATGGAATTCGAAAGGTTCAGTAGGCCCATACTTAATGCTAATCGGTATCTCAAGATCTCACGCGACTAGCACCCCGAGAAAAGAAGCATACTGTTCCTTTGGCCGTGCAAGAAATGGGATTGTTTTCACCAAGACAACTTTCTGGAAGGACAGTGCGATGTCGTCTAGAGCACCACAGATGTCAGCACGACAGCCATTGTTGTGGGTTCCAGTGTCTCTGCAGTGAAGAATGGCACTCCGATATTAGCACAAGCGACAACAACACTGGACGCAGGAGTAACACAACGTCGTTGGTCCCAATTATGTGTACAGCTTCACGATGGAAGTATCCGCATGTGGAGTTTCCGAGAAAACGAAAGATAGATTACATTCCTCATTGTCCAACAGGACACTACCTTGCATAATTTATTGTTTGCCACCGGGCACAAAACACGATCACGTTTAGTCCGCACGTGCAGCAGCCATTAAATTTCTGGCGTGTTAAGGCTGTAGGCTGTGCCCTGTCTTCGAGGACTGCATGACGTTATCTTAGGAAAAAACCATAAAACCACTTGTTGCCTGTGCTGTCCTGTCGTATATCGATACAGAGTGTGTCTGACTGTTCTGCAGATCCCTAAGTGCGTTCTGCAGATCCCTTAACAACATGTCATTGGTGACAAATTGGCACTACTGATGAACTTAGACATAGCTTTGAAGTACCATGAAATGAGGTCATACAAGCTCACTTCAACTCGGTCCCCAACCGGGCTAGAACCATTGTTTTTACCAGAGATGACAGTTCTGTGTATTCGTTTTAGGGCCCTATAGATCGAAAACCATACAAATTTAATCACTTATTCTGCTGTACTGTGTACGCTAAACAAGTAAAATTTCTTTATTTGTTATTCTGCTTGATGTTGCAATTTTAGTGGCCAGAAGTGTATTTGCCTTATGAAACTTCCGATCCGAGTCTTCGTCGTTCAGTAAATATAGAACGTAAGTTCAAAATGTTCAAATGTGCGTGAGTTCTTAAAGGACCAAACTGCAGAGGTCATCGGTCCCTAGACTTATACACTACTTAACCTAGCTTGAAGCAACCTACGCTAAGAACAACACACACACACCCATGCCCGAAGGAGGACTCGCAGTCCGTGACGTGAAGCCTTAGACCGCGCGGCCATTCCGCGCTGCATAGAATGTAAATGCTTCACTTTGCAGCCTACAGGAGGTTGCATGTTTAGGAATAGAGGATCTGCTCCCCATGTGTGCGAATTGCACGTTCACACAGGTTCGTTGTTGCTCTGCGGTGATAGTGCGAAGTGTTGCAACACAACAGAGCTTTGTGGCGCTGGTCGTATGAATTTTCATAGGTACCCAGAATTTTGCTTAGAAACTTCGGAACCAGTACCGCTGGTTTCAAATATACTCCCAAGTGTTGGCCAGTGTGGTTGAAGAATTCAAAATTAGTTCTACACTTGTCAGTGCACAGCATTAACGTAGTTTAATTAGAATGATAATATCAAAGAATGAGTACACTTATTTCTGCTTTCATATGCAGTTATATCAGATGTACGCATCGATCCCAACGTAAGATTCTGGTGCTGCGTAGAGCTACAGTAAAGAAAAAAGTTCCATAGATGCTGACGTGATTACAGGGAACACATAGTTCCACAATGGACAGTGACGAAGAGGGAGTTTCATCTTCTTCTTTTCAAAGAAAATATCCTGACAGTCGCCCTAACTGCCTTTAGCGAAACCAAATAGAATCTAAATGTGAATGGTTGGCAATAGACCTGAACCGCACTCCTCCCAGCTACGAGTCCAATACCTTAACCACGGTGCCACCTCGACAGCCCTCAGTGGTCGAAGATATTCATCAGGCTATACAATAAATATAATCTCAATGAAAGTTTCGTTCTGAGGTTATCTCATGTACTGATTTAGGCGAGTTGAAGAACTATACATTTGAGTGTGAAATGCGTAATATTGTTGCACAAAGCACAGCATCCTTAGATGTCCATCGTTGAACTTCATCTCGAACTGATTCAACCACTAAAACCAAAAATTCCGGAAATTTTCAACGAATTTCAAGTAAAGTGTTTTCTTGCCGAAGAAATATTGGTAAATATATACATGCAGCATGGTTGAAAACATTCTGAAGGGCTTTTTGCGCTGTTTCGGGGTTAATTACCATTGAAGTTAACCGATCAGGCCGTTGCGCACGAAACTTCAAGCACCTGCCAGAGACGGTGTCACCAAATGTGTTCCTCTTTTGGTTTTCTAAAACCGAACAAGAGAGTGATACATGGGTCGGTAGTAAGGATCAAACCCGAGCCAAAATCAGAGCTATCTCGTTCGCTATCGTCTACGATATGAGAACAACTAATACTAATTGTGTCTGGCGGGCTGCTTGAATTTGCGTGCGCAATGCCTAACTTCAATGCTAATTAACTCGTAAATGATGCAGCGTATCGAATTTTTTTCTCGTCGCAACCTACTCTGCAATATCCCCAAACGTTTCTCCAACTGTGTCGGGCCGTCCCTAAACACATTGTTCAATATATTGCCTGCAGTGACGGATGATTATTTGTGACAAATTTGCAGTGCGAATTGGAAATAGTAAAAGAATTTGTAAGATATCATTACGTATGACAGGTGAGACTGCGGTAGTGTGTCAAGAATTACTAGGGGTATGACTGTAGAACAATGAAGACGTCATATTATAAGGTTCTCCTGAGAGTACAGGCATCACTTTGAAGATGGGTAAGTCTAAATTTGGTGTGGCAGAAGTTAAATTCTTAGGACATGTTTTTTCTGAGAAAGGATTTGAAACTGATAATGAGAAACTTGATGCTATTGCTGATTTTACTACTCCTCGCAACAAAAAACAGCTTAAATGAGTTTTTGGGTTAACTGGATAATATAGAAAACTTTGTAGCAGCCATTCTTTGAATGCTCCATGCTTGTGTGAACTTTTAAAGAAGACTACCGTTTGGGGTTGGAATCAGAATTGTCGAGATGAGATCAAAGGACAGTTTTGTCAAAGTCAGATATTGTTCAGACTAGATTTGTCTCTTCCTTCTTGTATTATGACAGACAGTAGTGATGTTGGTTTGGGTACTCATTTATTTCAGGAGATTGAAGTTGATGATGTTATTGAAGATCTCTTGCATTTGCTAGTTGAGTATTGCAGAAACATCAAAAGACATACGCTATAACTGAGAAAGAACTTTTGGCTGTACATTGGGCGTTCAACAAACTCACTACACAGTAGTTAGTATTCCTAGGAGATTAAGAACCAGAATGTAAATAATTCAAGACTGACTAGCTAGCGTATTAATTGACCTACTACCTTTAAAGTTATGGACATTTGGCCAAAACATGGACAGTCTATTCAACATTAACAGGTGATTTGTAAATAATTGTATAAATCCTAAGTGGCAAAGATGTTTGTTTCTAAGCTCCTCCAGAAAAATTCTCCTGCTTGAGTGATATTAATGAGAACTGGAAACACCTACTCCGATGTTACCAATAATGACTAAGTTAAATGCAAAACACTGGCTTAGTTACACCGCTTGAGGTTATTTGCACGCCTTGAGGTTGTATTCTACTGGAAAAATTAATACACCTGGAAAGAAGACATCGATTTTGATCTTACGATGGCATTTTCCACCTGAGGGATGGGAGATATACTGATATTGGTTTCAGCATCGCCCACCAACAGATACTATGTGGCACAGCTACCAGAGCGCCATCTGTGTCTACCCTTTAATAGGGAATGATCACAGCTAGAAGGCTCAGTGTGGTGCAAACGTGTGAAGTAAGTAGAGACGATTCCATGGAGATGCACTCGTGCTTCCTACAGCCAAATGAGCGAGTTTGGAAGGACTCAAATTGTGGCCTTCAGACTGGTGGGGTATTCCTTTAAGAGAATTGCCATAACTTGGACGTCAGTTGTTCAGTGCTGCTGGTATCAATGGTCATGTGAACATTGTCACATACGTAGACGAGTTTGTGCACTTCCACACAGCACAGACACCCACCAGGATCGTCGTATTGTAAGAGCAGCAGTGGCATGTCGTACAGCTGCCACAGCACAGATGAGAGAGCTTGCGAACCCGGACGTGTCAGCACGAATTGTTGTGAACCAGTTATTAGCAGTGGGACTGACGGCGCACACACCTCTAGCTTGCCTTGCATTCACACCACAACATCACTGTGCACAGCTCGACTGGTGTCGTCAAGGGATCACTTGGATGATGGAATGGAGCTCCATTATCTTGAACGATGAAAACAGATTCTGCCTGCACGCAGGTGATGGTCATTTGTGCTTATCATAGACCTGGTGACTGCTGCCTCATAGAGTGTTTCCGTCCAAAAGACTCTGGGTCCACCCCAGACTTTTTAGTCAGAGGTGCAAGTTACAATTGTCGTTCACCTTTGGTGTTTCTGGATGGGACGCTGACCAGTGTTTGGTACGTGCAGAATGTTCTTAGGTCCACATTTTTGTCGTTCTTGCAACTGGAAGGTGATGTGTTGTTACAACAGGATAATGCTCGCCCACACTGCCAATGAAACTCAACGTTCTCTGCAAGACGTGCACCAACTTCTGCGCAGAATGGTATGAGAAGTGACTGGTGCTACTCGTCAACCAGCAACTCTCACAGAACTACGTGAGCAGTTTGAGAAAGCGTGGCATAACGTATTCCAGGACAGTATTTGCCATCTGTATGATCGACTGGAGGCGAGAGTCAGCGCCTGCATGGACGCCTGTGGAGGCTATACCACATAGTAATGTGGGTGTTTCAGAACCGCTTGTGCTATTGATCTGTAAGTATTTTACGTACCGCATATCCACTGTTGTAACAATAAATCTTTAATTAATTTAAATTCTCTGAAAGGGTATACTAATACTTTTTCTGGCAGTGTATGTGCCGTATAGGTTATGTGTCTTCTGAACATGTCTAAGCAATAGGAATTAAAAAAGGAAAAAAAAAACAGGAACCTGCTCTTCCATACGACCGACGTGTAATATAGAAAAAGTAAGGAATCCATCATACAAGTTTTAAACCAAGCTGCCACTTGTGACAAATATTTTAACAAGTTGTTATGTATGCAGTATGCTATGTAATATTTTACTTATACACTCCTGGAAATTGAAATAAGAACACCGTGATTTCATTGTCCCAGGAAGGGGAAACTTTATTGACACATTCCTGGGGTCAGATACATCACATGATCACACTGACAGAACCACAGGCACATAGACACAGGCAACAGAGCATGCACAATGTCGGCACTAGTACAGTGTATATCCACCTTTCGCAGCAATGCAGGCTGCTACTCTCCCATGGAGACGATCGTAGAGATGCTGGATGTAGTCCTGTGGAACGGCTTGCCATGCCATTTCCACCTGGCGCCTCAGTTGGACCAGCGTTCGTGCTGGACGTGCAGACCGCGTGAGACGACGCTTCATCCAGTCCCAAACATGCTCAATGGGGGACAGATCCGGAGATCTTGCTGGCCAGGGTAGTTGACTTACACCTTCTAGAGCACGTTGGGTGGCACGGGATACATGCGGACGTGCATTGTCCTGTTGGAACAGCAAGTTCCCTTGCCGGTCTAGGAATGGTAGAACGATGGGTTCGATGACGGATTGGATGTACCGTGCACTATTCAGTGTCCCCTCGACGATCACCAGTGGTGTACGGCCAGTGTAGGAGATCGCTCCCCACACCATGATGCCGGGTGTTGGCCCTGTGTGCCTCGGTCGTATGCAGTCCTGATTGTGGCGCTCACCTGCACGGCGCCAAACACGCATACGACCATCATTGGCACCAAGGCAGAAGCGACTCTCATCGCTGAAGACGACACGTCTCCATTCGTCCCTCCATTCACGCCTGTCGCGACACCACTGGAGGCGGGCTGCACGATGTTGGGGCGTGAGCGGAAGACGGCCTAACGGTGTGCGGGACCGTAGCCCAGCTTCATGGAGACGGTTGCGAATGGTCCTCGCCGATACCCCAGGAGCAACAGTGTCCCTCATTTGCTGGGAAGTGGCGGTGCGGTCCCCTACGGCACTGCGTAGGATCCTACGGTCTTGGCGTGCATCCGTGCGTCGCTGCGGTCCGGTCCCAGGTCGACGGGCACGTGCACCTTCCGCCGACCACTGGCGACAACATCGATGTACTGTGGAGACCTCACGCCCCACGTGTTGAGCAATTCGGCGGTACGTCCACCCGGCCTCCCGCATGCCCACTATACGCCCTCGCTCAAAGTCCGTCAATTGCACATACGGTTCACGTCCACGCTGTCGCGGCATGCTACCAGTGTTAAAGACTGCGATGGAGCTCCGTATGCCACGGCAAACTGGCTGACACTGACGGCGGCGGTGCACAAATGCTGCGCAGCTAGCGCCATTCGACGGCCAACACCGCGGTTCCTGGTGTGTCCGCTGTGCCGTGCGTGTGATCATTGCTTGTACAGCCCTCTCGCAGTGTCCGGAGCAAGTATGGTGGGTCTGACACACCGGTGTCAATGTGTTCTTTTTTTCATTTGCAGGAGTGTACTTCCAAAATTGTAAAATTCTTTTTGACTCATTCTGTTCTGTAATAATCAGGTTATAAGACTAAATAAATTAAACGCATTAAATCTAATCAAAAATAAATTAATATTTAAAAAAGTCTTAAAAGAAGTATACCTAAATGTGGCCCTGTCTCCCCAAAGTAGATTTGGGATTGAACCCTGGACACTGATGCAAGGTTGAATAAACCTGGCCAAAGTATCATCTTTTTCCCTTGCCGATATAATTCTGACAATAAAATTGTTTCGCAATATAAATATGAAACAAGAGAAACAAGAACGTATTTCACTGCCACACGTTCAAGTACTGTCACGTACCAGAGACCTCGCACGGACAGGATTAGTTTCGAGGATAACCAAGTAATCTCCATAGAAATTCCGTTATGGAAGAGAAAAGCTCTCTACTGTAGAATACCTGAATTACTCGTCACCACGAGATGGAATGCCGATCTGGATGAAGAGTGATGGGGCACTTGTGTGGGTATGGAGTAATCAGGTGCAACAGCAGGCACTGACAAGCTGCAGACAACCGCTACATTGCAGCCTCAGCAGTGCTTAGCGCCCAGTGTGTGAAGGCCTAATTGGCCAAGAAAAAGCTGATGTTATAGTTATTGAGGAAAACTGTAGTCATAGGATGCAGAGTGACTAAGAAAAGGAGTGTAAATAAGGGAACCCAGACACTCAAGGCAAGCGATCGTTTCCCCATTCTGTTCACGACTTGAATTGGAGAGACGTATGTTTAAGTTGCAGGCCAACCACGACGACCATCTGGTGATGGACTTCGGTCTTTTTTTTTTAAATTTGGGATAAGATATAACTAGAGAGTATCTAAAATGGTGAAAACACGTGATACTACTACGGGGAATGCTGTTGCTGCTTTAACTCTGTGAGAGCACGCGTCAACACAGGAATTGGGGCACTAGAGACTGAGAAATTTCTAGCTTAATCGTGAGTTAGCAGCTGGGAAAACGAGTCAGGTATAGCCGTAATTAAAATCTGACGAAAATAAATGTGGCTTCAGAATAGCTTCTGTTTCCTATGACCTGACAATAGTCACATTAATCAATCCCTTCTTGGGCAAGGCAACAGAAGATATGACAATTTTTATTAAGAATGCTAGGGATGCTGCCGAATTGCGTGGGTGATCATACGAAATAATCCTGAATGTTACTAATATGCGTTTGACAGAGGACGTCAGAGCATATGTTGGGTGCCACGAGACCTTGCATAAAGCAGAAACGTTTCAGGAGTGGGCCGCTGGACTTCGTAAGCGTTAGCTAAAGCAAAAGAGAACTTTTTTTGTGGAGAAACTAAATACTTTGTCAATGCAGCATAACGAGTCTGCGAAGGCATTTTCAGATATAATCCGTGAAGTGAATCCGAAAACCAATGCACAAACCCAGAATTCAGACACTAATAGGGCGTTGTTGCAAGAGGCAGAAAATAGAACAGTAGACGTGTTTCTGCATGGTATACCCAAAGAGGATGGAAATTCCGGGAGGACTGAGCGTCAGCGCTTAGGATTGTGACACGTGTGGAGGTGAGATGAGGTGGATATTTCAACAAAGCAAACAGTGGACCACCGGGTGTTCGATTCTAAAAGCAAATGGTTAGGAGGGGCATATGCCGCGCGGAGTGACCGTGCGGTTTGAGGCGCCAGGGGTATATATGAAAGCAATGTAGACAACTAGAGAACTAGGCGTGTGGCGGAGGGTGTCACCAAGCATCTGACTAGAAATAGGAATGGTGAGAAGCACCAGCTTATGGAGCAGTCGTTAAACCCAAATGGGAGTGCTTCAGTCGCGATAGATCTTAACACTGCGCAAGTTAGTGCACAGATGGAATACTGCTTAGTGATCTTGGTGAGTGACAGGAAAAAGAGGCTTTTGGTAGGCTGAAGCAGGACCTCGTGGGAAAGAGGAGACTGGGGCCAGCGTGGTACAGTTTCCGTGGGGTTGTGGATCACTGGGAACGGCAGTACCGGAGAACTCAGTTGGAAAAACTACGTTCATGGAATGCACGGAGGTATTGCCACGTATAAACGAAAGTTATTCAGTGATTTTCAGGCTAGACTTTCACGGCCAACATCATAGTAAGATTGATCTTTGGTGACGCACACTAGAACTCAGTAGGAGTTTGTTTCATTTAGGGGAAACAATTGCAACTGAGGCAATGGCTAAAGGTTCATCTATCACTTAGATGAGACCAACTGAATTGCATAGGTTCTCAGTTAAGATCGATGAAGAAAATCAAATATCAGCAGTAACAGGGAAGATACTGTGATTTTCAGTGGATACCGATTTCTAAGAGAAACAACTCTCAAGCAATGAAGCGTTTGATAGTTCGCACTGCTTCATCCACCGGAGTTTGGTGCATCTATTTTACTTTAGTGGGGAATGGATGATTCTCGTTATTGTGGAAAACTTGCCAGAGGGGAAGTGACTCACAGAGTGCAGTAATAGACACTCTGGAAGTCTGGGAAGATGAGGACTCTGATAGGTCAAGTCTAGAGCAAAGCTACGACAAACTGTCAACACAGAAGTGTTACCAGGGATAGTAGGTTACTTGAAAGTTCATGATCGAAGGGCTAAGGAAAATATGTTGCTAAGTATTAGCAATTTGTTTTGTGTAGACAAAAGGGTTACCAGCAACCTCTCTGACACAACATCATACACCGACAGGGGATAGCATACCAATTTATAGGAAGCCATACTTACAGCAAGGCAACTATATGTAGTAGAGTTTACTGAGGAACAACTATGGGGTGGCATAACAGAACCTAGTGATAGCCCTGGAGCACAAATATAGTGGTCGTACTGAAGAAATCACTGGATGGAACACAGATTTCTCTGTGACTACAGATGTCTAAATGTACAAACCATTTTGGATGCATATTCAGTTCCAGACACCACAGTCTTTGGATAATCTGGGTCAGTGTTGATTATATACAACTATGGATCTGAGGAGTGGGTGTCATCAACTGGTAGTGGCATCAGAAAATAGGCCGAAAACAACATGTACTGTACCATGGTACCATGTGGTCACTATCCTTGCAAGTGCATGCTGTCTGGACTTAGAATGTGTCAAAATGTTTTCAGTGGTTGTGAGATGGATTATTGAGAGGATAAAAACCAAAAAGTTGTATGGTGTTTCTATATGACATTATCATCGTTTCAAAGAATTTACAGGAGCATGTTAGACATATGATGGATGTCTTTCGTAGACTACGGCTGGAATGCTTGACGTTAAGTAGGGAGAAGTGCCACTTTGCACAAACTCACGTAAAATATCTGGAGCACATGATTAGTGAACATGGTGTATAGACTGATCCACGTATTAAAAAGACGGTTCATTAATTTCTGATATCACAAACAACTAAGCAGATACAGTCATTCATCGGCTTTTGTAATTATTATTGATGGCTGATGAAGGACTTTGCCAAAGCAGACAAATCCTTGAACGAACTACTAAAAAAGGGGAAGGAATTCCATTGGTTACCGGAATGTCAAGTGGCATTTGAAAAATTAAAAAAAATTAATTTCAGCCCTAGTATTCCTTTTTCCAGATTTTGAGAAAGAGTTTATTCTTTCATGAGATACTTCAAATGAGGCAGTTGGCTGTGTTTTGGGTCGCATGGAAGGTGGTCAAGGACGTCCAGTAACTTACAATTCGAGGCAGTTAAACAAGGCAGAACATAACCACTCACTGACAGAGAGAGACAGAGATGTTGCCGCTCATTTATGGTATTATGTATTTTCGATGTATGGTAATAAGTGTAACGTCATGACAGACTATGCCTCATTGAAATGGTTGCTTTTTTTTAAAAAGATCCGTCTTTTAGTGGATATTAAAAAGCAGTGAATTCATGCACAAGGTAATACGTAAGCCAGGTATGCATAAGTCCTAATGCAGTAATGTTGAGGACCTTTGGGAAGAGTATGATGAAAGTGGAAGAATGTCAGGGGTCGCAGGCAAAGGATAAAGTGGCAGGCATTTATGTCTCCGCCTCATTTTCTTATTCGTGAGGTTTTTTTTATGTAGAATGACGAGGTGTAGACATGTGTGTTGATTCCAGCGGTTTTTCAGAAGCAAGTTTTGCAGCAAACTCATGACCATATGCTGTCAGGTCACGGAGGGCGACATGTAATGCATAGATGTGTAGCAGAGCAGTTTTGGTGGAGGTACAGGAAGCGTGACATGGCCACTATATTATGGATTGTGTGCAATGCACACAAAGGACTGACACTGCACATCCGAAAGTGCCATTGAAAAGATTACCAGAGGAGCTTGATGTTTAATAAAACACCTGTAGGGAATAAGTACGTTCTCACGATCATCGACCATTTTCGTCGACTTTTGATTATGGCACCGATGCCAGACCAGTGAGATAGTACTATGGTGAAGCCGTTAGAAAACAAATAGATATTGAAGTTTGGGGTAGCTGATACCATAGCTACGGAACCGGGTGCAAACTTTGTATCAGATTGAATGAAACAAGTGTGCCGATTGCTGCGTATACGGATGTTACAGACGAGTCCGTTTCTCCGCAGAGCAACGGGAGAACCAAATATGTGCACAAGACAATTGCAACGATATTGAGTTTGTTACATTAATTGCGGGCTCGATGACTTGGGAACCTATCTTTCCTATGTCTGTGTGCGCATAATTCGAAGATCCAAACTTCAACGAGCTTGCCGCCATTTGAGGTGGTGTGGTTTTGAGAATGTACAGAAGGCAACCAAGAATTATTGGAGTTAAGGTAGTTTAGTGGGAGTCAGATGTTAAAAATCTGGGACGAATCTTCTCGAAAGTGTAGAGGCGTGCAGCGCCGAGAATAAGTATCGGCATGGGTTTGGGGAATTCTTGAAAATTTGCGCAGCTGTGGCATGAATGGACACATCTGGTGGCAGGCACTGTCAATGTTGTAATTAAGCTTACAGGTGAGGAAGCTTGGCCTGGCTGGCACTATACAGAAATGTGGAGATGGGTGTGGAGTAATCACAAGCAATACAGGGCACTGAGAATCTGTGAAAAACCTGCACGTTGCAGTCACCGCTGCACATAGGAAATTGTATTTGGGGCCTGACGAGTGCTACAACAAGCTGACTCTATAATTATTAAGGGACAATCCGCTCATACCCTCCAGAGTGACTAAGTCAGTGGCATAAGGAGGAGTATAAATAAGGGAGCCGGCTCAAAGCAAACAGTCACGTCGCCATTCCGTTCGCGTGCCGAACCGAACAGAAAGACGGATGTTTAAGCTGTAGGCCAACTACGACTACCATCAAGTGATGAATTTCTGCAACCAGCTGTCCATCTGAATCATACGGCAAGCCCTGCTTTATAGTTACCCCACAGATAATTGCTGCACAGGTGCAGGGAGCAGGGGCCGGCCAGTTTCCATTCTCCGTGACGCCGTCCAAGGGACTGTAAGCTCCTAACAGTATGGGCAGAGCCTGGACTCAACACCTTGGCCTCCCAGTTCTGAGTCCGTTCTTAGCCTGGGTGGTCGGCTGGAGCTGCTGAGGCTCTACTACGACGACGGCTGCTGGCCATTACTCTTCCGTGCTCTACATGGTGACCATAAGAAGAACTTGAGGGAATAGGTACCCGCGCTCTGGAGGGCTTCCAGCTTAGATTGCAGACGTTGCCGGCCATGTCGCCCGTGTTGGGACGAGGACGGAGCTGCTGGGTGTCATAGCAGTGGATTCCAACACTAGCATTTGTACTGACACACGTATACACGCCGCGCCGCCGTCTCCTGGATCTGCAAAGGAACTGTGTATTCTTCAGCGGAATAAAGTCAATGCCAAATTTGTCTGTGTTTGCCTATACGCCGCAGCGTGATTGACCCGTCTCTGCCAAACCATATCTCTCAGTCATCCTGCCATATTAGAACCCCTGAGTTCCCAGGGATCGTAACAGTATATTGATGGCACAATGTCACAATACTTGTGTAATATGAGTGTCTAATTGTTTAATGAGTGTCTCACAAAAAAATCGAGTTCTTGATCACTTTCGAGATCGTATTTTTTTTTTTTTTGTTTAGATATGCTTGTCATATCTAGTCCGATCTAGGCTACTTAACGATTTGTCACTTGTGAGCACAAAACAGTTATCCCAAATACTGGAATTAGTACCTCTACTGGCCCATAAATGAAAGAAAAAAACTGGAATTACTTGTGAATATAAGGCCACTGATCTCCATATGAGAATTATGGCCATAAAGAGTCAAACAAAAAATTTGTTTTAAAGAAATAAAATGGGAGACACTGTATTCTGTGTAATATAAAGAACAGCTATAAATATTCCTTAAGCCAAATACTATAAAGAAAATTTCAAAATACATGGGACTATCTATGAAAGAGACTTTGTGTAAGCCCCTACATGAAGTTATTAGAGTCGGGCTTGTGTATTTGTGGACCTTATGTTCTTTCACACATTTTGAACGGATGATGTAGCATGTGACATGCTCATTCAGGTGAAGATGGCATGTGGTGCACAGAAGGAGACATTTAAAAAGACATTTGAAAGTTCACTGTGCCTGGGTACCCACCTTTAATGAACTGGAAGAGACGTGGAAATGAGCGATGAATCTAAGGACACTCTCCGTCTTTGGTATATCCTGCAAATGGTGATAAACACCCATACCCACAAAAACATGTAGTACCGCTGCACGCCACCGTCATTAACTAACTTCCTGCTCAAACAGTGGGTGTCAGTGATGCCGCTTCACAACCAAATGTCGATATGTTTCTCGTAAACTAAGTTGTATGTAACTGCAGTAAACGCGAATCACGCACCGTTACACTACACTGACGTGTGGTTGTTGTCAGTGATAAACACTTGAGTGACATCTAGGTAACGAAATATTTCATGTATTAAAAATGTCTCAGCCGGCCGAAGTGGCCGTGCGGTTAAAGGCGCTGCAGCCTGGAACCGTAAGACCGCTACGGTCGCAGGTTCGAATCCTGCCCCGGGCGTGGATGTTTGTGATGTCCTTAGGTTAGTTGGGTTTAACTAGTTCTAAGTTCTAGGGGACTAATGACCTCAGCAGTTGAGTCCCATAGTGCTCAGAGCCATTTTTGAAAAATGTCTCAGAAAGACAGTTCTGTTGTAAATATGTTACGTATTGAATGCAGCAAACAGGATTACTGAATCATAATTATTTCGAAATATAAATCCCGTGTGGACTCGGTAGTTTCTTTGTAATGTGACTTTGCTACCCAAATTTATCACTTGGAAGCATAGAATCTCAAGTGTTAATGTAAAAGTGATACTGCCTCTATGACTGTTTCATGAATTACTTGACGAGTGGTTTGAAGAACATCACGCCAGGCTACCTGAGCATCGATCGGTAGTTGTCCTTCGTGGGATAGTTCCAGATCACGCCCCATGCACTCCAGCTGCTACGGCGCCGCCGACCTACCGTCGCCTGTCTATCCTCGTCTCCCGATGTCGCACGTTACTAAGTATACAATTTTAAGCCAGAGAATAAGAGGTTTAAAACTCATGGTGAAATCCCTCACTCCACAGGTTTTCTTTGTCCTTAGCTTTTACTCCTTTTCAACTTCTCCGAGATGGGCAGGGATAGAGAACTAAAAACAATAAAGAACATCAGACTAACTGTTGAGTTCTCATCCCATTCTAAAACGTAAAAAAGAATTCTTTCATCATTAATTTTCTTGTCACCTAAGAATTTATCCTGAATATCTTTCAAGGATTTATCCTATCTGTAAGGTTTTCTATACAGACCATTCACCGAATACTTTAATTTATTATTTATCTCACACTCTCTGTTTCTTTGTTAAAAGTTAACATAGATATAATATGCTCAAAGATAACTCCTACCGCTTCTGCAGTTGAATGCTTGTAGTGTATACTATTCCACGATAACTACAAGCATCAAGGAGGTATCAAAGTGGTTTATATTATTATTTCCTTTCTGCCCTAATTTTTACTCTTGTAACTGAAAATATAGTAAAAATGGAAATGTCGTGCGACGAGGGCCTACCGTCGGGTAGACCGTTCGCCTGGTGCAAGTCTTTCGATTTGACGCCACTTCGGCGACTTGCGCGTCGATGGGGATGAAGTGATGATGATTAGGACAACACAACACCCAGTCCCTGAGCGGAGAAAATCTCCGACCCAGCCGGGAATCGAACCCGGGCCCTTTGGATGGACAGTCTGTCGCGCTGACCACTCAGCTACCGGGGGCGGACACTGAAAATATAGTAATGTATAATAAGAAAATGATGACTCGTTTTGGAAAAAAAATGTTTATGATACAAGCATTCGCTCAGTTTCCAAAGATTGCATTTGACATTGCAAAACCTCTAGATGTTTGATAAGTGCTGAATGGAAAGTCACTGATAATAAGTGGAGGAGTGCTGCTATTTAATCTTCTTCCTGTGATATCGTCTTTTGTCATGAGGAGCTCAAGCTGAGCAGGTGTAATTTGATCGATAAAGGAAAATCCAGGATGGAATAAGGACAATATTATGAAAAGGATAGTTTCCACTCACCATACAGCCGGCATGACGAGTCAGATATAGGTACAACAAAAGTACTGTGAGAAAGTAAGCTTTTTGGCAACAAGGCATTCATCAGAAACAGACAACACCCACCCACCCACTCCCCCCCCTCCCCCCCCCCCACACACACACAGAAACACAACTCACACACACATGTCCACAGTCTCTGACTGTTGAGACCAGACTTCGTGCAGCAGTGCATGATGGGAGAAGCAGCCGGGTGATGGGTGCAATAAGGAGGCTGGGTGGGAATCGGCAAGGATATCAAGATAAGTGTGGTGCATGGTAAGGTACTGCTTGTGGGATCATACAGGGAAGAAACGCAGAGAGGGTAGGTCAGCTAGGTGCAGTTGGAAGGTTAGTTGGATGGAGGGGCAATGAGCGGGGGTAGCAGTGAAAGAGAGAGGACTGTGAGTACGTTGGTGGAATAGAGGGCTGTGTAGTGTTGGAATTGGAGCAGGGAAGAGGCTAGATGGGTAAGGACAATGAATAACCTAGTTTGAGGCCAGGAGGGTTATGGGAACGTAGCCTATATTGCAGGGAGAGTTCCACCTACACTATTCTGAAAAGCTTTCAACTATTCATACTCAACCCAACAAGCCACCTTCCTCGATGTTGACCTCCACCTCAAAGATAGGTACATCACTACCTCTGCACATAAAAAACCTATCATCCATCAGCAATGCCTCCACTTCAACAGCTGCCACCCATTTCATACCAAGAAGTTCCTTCCATACAGCCCAGCTATCAGTGGCCATCGCATCTGTAGTGACGAGCAGTCCTTTTCAAGATTTACTGAGGGTCTCACTGAACACTTCACAGACCATAATTACCATCCCAGTCTTGTACAAAAACAGATCTTCCTTGGCATGTCCCTCCAGTCTCCCACCACCTCCCAAAGTCCCATCGTCCAGCCACAGAGGAGCATTCTCCTAGTTACTCAATACCACTTGGGGCTGGAGCAAATGAATCACATCCACTGTCAGGATTTCGACTACCTCTGTTCATGCCATATATTGAAGAATATCCTACCCACTATACTTCCCACCCTTCACACACAATGGTATTCCAATGCCCACCAAACCTACACAGTATACTTGTCCATTCCTGTACTACCCCCTCTCTCAATCCATTGCCAATGACTCATATCCCTGTATTAGACGTAGATGCAAGACATGTCCCATACATCCTCCCACCAAAACCCACTCCAGTCTGGTCACAAGCATCACCTATCAAAGACAGGGTGTGATGACCTCAACCCACAGGAAAAATAATTATCAAAATCTGAACTGTGAAGTCATCCAAAATTCTAGTTGGAAAATCACACTCTTTGTTATACTTCTCCATTGGTCACGATCCCACTTTGTTTATGAACTGAAAACTCTAATTTTCACGAGAAACTGCTCTGAAATTAACCTGAACCGACAAAATTGTTTATATATTCTCTGAAACTTCAAAGGAATTAGAAAAAGTGACAAAATTTCGTGAATCACACACAATACTGTTAACAATCGGATGAACACTGGGGGGTTTCACCATACATCTACCCACTTTCGAGTATAACCAGTGTCTCTTAATACTACAACTTGTAGCAATACAATATCAAAAACTTTTATTACTGGGTAAAGAGTCACTATGTGATTTGACAGCTGATATTTATAATTCCCGCTCACGTCAGGAAAAGCACCAATACGGGAACAGCAGCGTTTACATTATTGGTCAGAACGCAAGCAATTATGGCAGTCGCCGTAATTTTCGCGCGAAGCAATATTTCGCGACAAAATACTCTTATTAGTTACTGTCATATATCTAGTCTCATAAGGATACATAAAACTACATAAAATAACTACAATAATTTTGACATGCAAGGAGAATTAGTCCTAATGAGAGGAAGAAGCTTATATTTACTGGTGTTTCAACAGTGACTACCAGGCAACTTTTAATTCACTGATTGTAATTTTATTTTCGTTAGCAGAAAGCAAACAAACTAAACAAAGAATTTAAATAAACAGAGTCTGTAATTCTTATACTTTTGTAAGTAGGCTGTTTAGGTTTTCTTATTGGTAACGCCACGTAGCGCTCTGTATGAAAATCACTGGCTGTGCTGTGTGCAGTCTGTGGCTAGTTTGCATTGTTGTCTGCCATTGTAGTGTTGGGCAGCGGCAGCTGGATGTGAACAGCACGTAGCATTGCGCAGTTGGAGGTGAGCCGCCAGCAGTGGTGGATGTGGGAAATGAGATGGCGGATTTTTGAGTACAGAATGGATGTCATGAACTGCCATATATATTATGACTATTAAGGTAAATACATTGTTTGTTCTCAAAAAAAAACAAAAAAAAAACGAAGGAGCACAAAAAGACATTTCCCTTCATAGGACTTGCATACATAATATAGACATTAAGATGTGAACATACATTTCCCTTATCTGCATTGTTGTTTTTACTGCAGTATTTTTTCTGCTTGAGCTATGTCATGTTTAGGAATAAGTTACTGCTGTTTGCCAGGCATAGTGTTACTGAATTTGACTTTGTGTTACTCTGCTAAGCCAGTTTATTACTGATTTATTTTTCTTGTTTGCTGCTCATTGCATATTAGTTGTAATATTGTTGCTTACTTTGCCAATTTGAATTTTTTGTCATTGATGTTTGTGTTAATTATTTTGTGCTGCTGCATTGCCTCGTCCCTTAGTTTAGCATCTAAGCTCAGTAGATTTAAGTTAGCTTAAGAGGGGGTAGCCTATAAGAGAATGAGTTGCGATGAATTTGAAGAAATGCACTGAGAGGTTATACGAGAAAAATACAGAAAGCATGTTTGGATAGGATTTTTTTGGTGGAAGCAAAGGTTGAAATAAGACGAACGATCTATGGAATGAAGTTTTGGGTTGGACTGCAGTACCAAATGTTACACTGAAAACAAACCTTGTCCTTTCCTTTTGCGTTATCCCACTATGTGTTTGTGTACCCTTGTGTATTTATGTTCATCCTGTCTTTATATGTTTATGTTGTAGAATTTTTCTAATACTGAGCTACATTCTCCATGATGAGGAATACTGTTATCCTCAAATATAATTGGCATTAATAATATGTTATTTACTTTGTAAAGATGTTTAGACATTATTTATTTTGTTTTGTTTTAATGCTCATTTTTGAAGTTGATGTTTCGAAGGTTATTCTGATCTTTTATGTATGTACTCATGTCATAATTCCTGTAACACTGATATATATGTTATTTCTATTCTTTTGTAAAGCCTGTATTACTACAAATGTTATCTGTATTGTTATGTTTTTAACGATGTATTTTGTACCTTTGTAATTGTATTCTCATGTTATAATTTTGTAATCGACACCAGTTCATCAAATTAAGTAACTTGTAAGCATTCATTTGACAGCACACATTTCTGTTGGTCATAGTAATGCACAATATGTGAGAAGTTGGGACTGTTAGTGTTTGCACGTATGTTACTAATTCAGCAAGGGACTGGATAACAGCATTGCTGGTTCTAAGGACAATTCCAAAAACTTCATGAGTGTACAAGTGGTGGTTTATGGACTTGCTATATTATCTGCAAGACTTCTAAGGACAATTCCAAAAACTTTGTGCGTGCACAAGTGGTGGTTTATGGACTTTCTATCTTCTCTGCAAGACTCTTCGATGGTGATTGTGCACCTGCACAGTCGCAGCAGATGGCTGCTGGCCATCTCTACAAGGACTACAGTGGGTCTACACCTTCGATGACCCACCAATACCATTATTTCTACAAGGACTACAGTGGGTCTACACCTTTGCTGACTCACCAGTACCATTATTTCTACAAGGACTGCAGTGGGTCTGCACCTCTGGTGGCCCACCAATACCGTAATCTCTACCAGGACTACAGTAGGTCTGCTCTGTGATGATCTACCTACCAATATTCTTCAAAACGTCGACTGACTCTGCTGTGGGTTTGCTCTGTTGTGGCCCATTACCTGCCTGCATGTCAAGAGTCAGCACTGTCTTTCCGTTGGAAGGACAACATTACTTCTTCAAGACTGCATGGAAATCCACTACTTCTGAGTGCAATTTCTTTTACTAATGAGACTTTGTGAAAAAAACTGTAATTACTATTATGATGAATGATCAGGACTGTCTTTATGGACTGTGAGAAAATTTTAGCTTTTGACCAACATTGTATCAATAAGTGTGTGCATTTGATATCTTTGTTATTGTAATTATGAAAAATTTTATCAAATCATTATTGGCCACTGCCCAAAACAATTTGTAAAATTTTTTGTGGGGAGCATGGGGGCTATGTAAGTAGGCTGTTTAGGTTTTCTTATTGGTAACGCCACGTAGCGCTCTGTATGAAAATCACTGGCTGTGCTGTGTGCAGTCTGTGGCTAGTTTGCATTGTTGTTTGCCATTGTAGTGTTGGGCAGCTGGATGTGAACAGCGCGTAGCGTTGCGCAGTTGGAGGTGAGCCGCCAGCAGTGGTGGATGTGGGGAGAGAAATGGCGGAGATTTGAAATTTGTAAGACTGGATGGCATATATATTATGATTATTAAGGTAAATACATTGTTTGTTCTCTATTAAAATCTTTCATTTGCTAACTATCCCTATCAGTAGTTAGTGCCTTCCGTAGTTTGAATCTTTTATTTAGCTGGCAGTAGTGGCGCTCGCTGCATTGCAGTAGTTCGAGTAACGAAGATTTTTGGTGAGGTAAGTGATTTGTGAAAGGTATAGGTTAATGTTAGTCAGGGCCATTCTTTTGTAGGGATTTTTGAAAGTCAGATTGCGTTGCGCTAAAAATATTGCGTGTCAGTTTAAGCACAGTCTTGTATAATTGTTCTAAGGGAACGTTTCACTTTTAATAGAGAAAGAAAGTTTCTAGGTCAGGGGATAGCGTTCAGCGAAATCCCTTAACTTTTTGTTGCATACGAAGCGTTGCGTTAGGCAGCACGATTTCGGCAGATTACGATGATGAGAGCAGGATGAAGACAGTTCCGCTGGTTAATCATCTCCGGCGAAACGTAAATATAGTTCCGGCACAGCTGTATCATAAACCCCGTGGTGATCAACAAACCACAACACGCCAGTATACGAACGTTGTTGACATGTCCTCTCTTTCAAAGTACATGACGTAGACATCGCTCGTTTTTACACTTTATGCACTGTACGTGACGCTATCGTCCATAATTACACGGTTCGTCACATTCATATAGTCTTAGCCACAAATACACAGTTCGTAGAATTGTTCATGTATGTGAAGCACACCGTAAACAATGTCCACTCTGTTCTCGCATTTCAAACTTCGACAACGTCACAGTTAATTAGTCTTCACTTTCATGGCTTGATAGAATGTGATATACAACAGTTCCACCACCCAAAACCAATACCAGCAAAGTTCATTCGAATAAAGGCACAATTCGAGTCGGCCACAACAAAGTAATGTTAGCTGCACTTTCACAGTCCGGTTTATTTGCTCTTTAAGTTCGCTGGCGATGGCATTACATACCGCAGTGGTATAGGGAATTAACAATCTGATGGTTCGGTATCACTGTCCATACAATTACGTACGCTTTTCATGGAACACAGTACTATTTTTCCCGCGCACGCTTCACAGACACGCCATCCACCATCCCCTCTACTACGCAACAACCTTTCAACTCTCGATATCACTATCGCTGTCCCATGTCTATAAATGTTATATCGTTATCGTAAATTACATAAACTTTTATAAACGTTATTGACTGCATTTTTCACAATTAATAATATTCCAAAAGAGAACTTTAGAAACTTTACCACAGGTACAAAGCAAGAAACATATTTATCCATTGGCAAACGAAATAATCGCAATTACATCTTTACGTTTAAAAACCACAGTAGAATGTTACATAATCACAATTAGAAAGGCCCATATGAACAAAAGAAAAAGAATAGAAATCCAAAGGAAATCACGATAAAAAATTTTATATGCGTAATTAGCAATGCCTTCACAAGGGCTACCTGTGAAACCAGTCATGTGATATACATACAAACTAAGCTGCAACCACTATTCTGCGTTTTATGTAGGCACAATAACCAAAAATCTCTCTGTCTGCACGAATGATCACTGACAAATTGAGCCCAGGAGATAACTGCACCATCCAGTTGCAGCGCATACCACCCAACACGACATTTTCGTTTCAACGAGGCCTTCGCAGCCTGTGCCATCTGAATCCTTCCCAACAACACCAGCTTTTTGGAAATGTGCGGGTCGGAAACCTTCCTGCAATATATCCTATGTTGCCATAACCTTTGTGACCTCACCTTCGTTAGTGATTGTCCATATCCATCTAGCCCCTTCCTGTTCCCATTCCAGCTTACACAGCCCTCTATTCTACCAACACACCCACAGCTTTTTTATTTCACTCCTCCTCCGCACCCCCCCCCCTCTACCCTCCATCGCACTTTCTGCCTGCATGACTGCTTATAGCTGCCCTTCCCTCTCTCGACCTTGTCCCTGTATGCTCCCCTAAGCAGTACTTTACTGTTCCCCACCCCTACCCTGCTATTACTCCCCCTCCCTGCCTCACCCTCTTCCTTATCCCCGCCCCTCACCACTTGGTTGCTTCTCCTATCATGTGCTGCTGCTCTCAGTCTGGCTTCAGAAGTCAGAGAGTGTGTTCATATGTCTGTGTGTGTATGTGTGTGTGTGTGCATCTGTCTGTGTTGTCTACTTCTGATGTAGGACTTGTTGGTCGAAAGATTACTTTCTGACAGTCTTTATATTGTGCCTATCAGCGACTTAGTGTCTCCACTATATGGTGCGTAGCAATTATCCTATTCATAATATCATTATTTCAACTTGGATTTTCCATTGTTTGATTTTGCCTAACAGCTTTTATTTCATCTTGCAATACAGTACTATTTTCCTTTGTTACTATTTGCTAATGTACCATTATACTCAGTATCCCTCCTTCTTTCTCTTCTTTCCTGTGATTCATTTGTCGCCTTACGAACCGAACTGCATGCTGTTCTTACAGACCACAATGTATCAACCATATCGGCCGCTCACAACAGGTACCTATGTTCACTGTCGGCCTATTACTTCAGATTTCAGCTTGTTTCGCCGTACTTCATCCGTTTCATTCTTTTCGTGATTTTCCCGCGTGTTTGGGTGTATTTTTGCGAATTTTTTCAGTCGTATTTCTATGTTATTTACGTATTTTTATCCTCCATCATGGATCCTCGCTTCTTTCATTCCATCATCCCTAGCCAGAACCCAGTTCCACATAGTGTTCCAGCGTTGTTACTTAGCTGATGGAATCCCCTTACATAGCCATACCATCACATTATCCATCTCCAGCTTCCACCCATCCTCTCACAATGAGCTCCATCTGTTCAGATTCCGCACAATAATTAACCCTCACCAACATAATCCTGCAAAAACATATCTTTCAGTCCCAAACGTACTAGCAATACCACTTCATATGCAATCCCAAATTCTTCGTTCCCATATCACACTCCCAGAACTTCCTGGTCTTCATGACCAACTACATTCTCACCCACAATTTCTTCTCTTTTGAAGGCATCACCTTCAAAAAAATCTGGGGTATGCCTAAGGGCACCTGAAAGTCACCATCCTACGTGAACCTGTTCATGGGCCATCTATAGGAGTCCTTCCTAAACACCCAAATCCCAAACTCCTCACTTGGTCCAGATTCATTGATGATATCTTAGTGATCTGGATTAAGGGTAAGGACATTCCTCCAGAAACTCAAACCTTATCCTCCATTCGATTCACCAGGCTCTACTCAACCCAACAAGCCACCTTTGTCCATGTTGACCTACAGCTGAAAGATGGCTACATCAGTACCTCTGTACATATCAAACCTACCAACCACCAGCAACATCTCCACTGCAACATCCATTGTGTGCCAAGAAGCCCCTTCCATGCAGCCTTGCTGCCCATGGCCATTGCATCTGTACAAAAGCAAATCTCCCATGTCTTATCTCTTCAGCCTCCCACCACTTCTCAAAGCCCCCCAGATGAGCATTTCCAAGGTAATCCAGTACTATCCAGGAGTGTAGCAACTGAATCACACCCACTACCAGGGTTTTGACTACCTCTCATTGTGGCCTGAAATGAGAGATGTCTTATCCACTATCCTTCCCACACCTCTGACAGTGGTATTCTGTTGCCCACCGAACCTATGCAATATCCTCATCCATCCCCATATAACCCCTATCTCTAAACCCTTGCCGCATGACACATGTCCCTGTAATGGACATAGATGAAACACCTGTCCCATGTATCATCCTTCAACCTCATACTCCAGTCTGGTCACAAGCTTCACCTATCCCATCAAAGTCAGAGCTACCTGTGAAACAAGGCCTGTGATCTACAACATAAGCTGCAATACTGTGCTGCGTTCTAAGTGGGCATGACAACCAACAAGCTGTCTGTCTGCATGAATGGCCACTAACAAACTGTTGCCAAAAAACAGCAACCAAACACAGCTTTCTTCATTTCAATGACTTCATCACAGCCTGTTCTTCCCATCAACACCTGCTTTTTGTAATACACATGAGGGAACTCTCAATGCAATATATCGTACATTCCCATAACTGTCCTGGCATCAACCTTCGTTAGTGATTGTCCTTACCCATCAGCCCCTCCACCGTTCCCATTTCAGTATTACACAGTCGTCTATTTCACCAATGCACCCACAGTCTTTTTACTTCTTTTCCACTTTCCACTAGCCCCCCCCCCCCTCCCCCACCATCTTACCTCCTGACTGCACATAGCTCCCCTACCCTCTCTCCACTTAGTCCGTATATGACCCCACAAGCAAAACTTACCATCCAGCACCCCAACCCTGCTACCCCTCACCCTCCACACCTCAGCCTTCTCCTTGCCCCCAACACCCAGTTGCTTCTTCTGTCAGGCACTGCCGCTCGCAGTCTGGTCTCAGCAGCCAGAGACCTTGGTCACGTGTGTGTTAGTTGCACTTGGCGTATGCGTGAGTGTGTACGATTGTTGCAAGCGTAGGTCCATTTCCACTATCTCGGCTGTTGACCACATTGTAAAAATATAAAACTGTCCAATGTTTCGGCCACTGTTGCAAGTTCCCTTCCTCATGGCTGTGTTGAGCTGACAATTTTAAATTTTGACAATGCGGTCATCAGCCCAGAAGAATGTTATTGATTGTGCATTTCCGATGAAGGCCTCACTCGCTGAAAGCTTACTTTCCTACAGTTCCTTTTTTGTGCCGATCTGCGACTCAGCTTCTCCACTATATGGTGAGTAGCAACTATCCTTTTCATGATAGTGTCATTATTTGATCGATAAAGGTTATTTAAATCTATATGTTGTGTTGGCTCCATCATTGAGTCAAGCCACTACCTTGTCTATGAATCGTTTATGTTGTGATTTGCATATGTTCCGGGAAAAGGTAGACAAGGTAGGCGGCGGATTGTTCGGACACGGTAGGTCCGACATAAACAGTGGCCTTTCGTTAATTACTTTTCAATTAAGTGCCCGGACCCCCCTGCGGCCATATGCAATATTTTGCAACGAACCTGCGCGGATGTGATCGGTTTCCGCTTCCGAACGATGAGGACTGTCAGCCTAGTCTGTGACCTAATACCGTCCAAATGTCCAAGTAAACAACACGAGCCTGGATTTCTACAAGGTAAATTGTTGTATAAGAACAGGGAACTTTCCTGTGACACACCACACTGCGCACGTCTTATGAAAATGATCCATCCGCAATGCGCGTTGTCTCCATGTCACGGTTATTCTATTGTACTAACAAAGGAATTCACCATCGCATCCCCCTCAAATTTAGTGGTAAGATGGCCCATTGGATAGCCCGTCATAAACTGCAGAAGAAATAAGAAAAATATAAACAGTGAACGGTCCAAGATTAACACGTACAACATCGAGCGACATTGGTTGATCGTGGCGTCCTACTCACGTGGTCATGTTTTTGGACGACGATGGACGAGATCCGGGATAAAAATCTCCCTTCTCTCCCAATTTTTTTCACAAAATTATGAACTGTCCATCCGGTCATTGACGTGTCTGTTCGCTGTATTCAAATTTGTGTCTGTATCGTTGTGTAACCTCAGTTTACAACAGCGACGTGTAAAGAAGGGACCTCCATACGTTTCTATCTCCTATATGTTCTACGCAAATACCACATTTTAAACCTCTTGCGTTCCGTTTTGGAAGTTTTGAATCTTGACTTACTTCGTTGTAACACAGTTCACACTCGTTTACTTGTTGTTTTCATTTCTGTGAGAGGTCTATGATGTATCTCGTCTGTTCACAGTGTTCATCGCTTTCACTTGCGACGTTAATATTCTTACCACGTGACTCATATCCTAAACCAATGTATAATTTGACGATTGCCAAGACTACAGAAGTGGATCAGACACATCAAGGACCCGACGGACAGTTTATAAATTTGCCAGAAAAAAAGGGGGCACGAGGAAAGTTTGCACACGGATCTTCTACTTTGCAGTCCAACGCCGTGATGACACAACTACGACGCAGTGGCTCTTGCGAGTCGCTCGATGTTGCACATCTTGAACATGGACCGTTCACTGTTTCCATTTGGCCTCTTTTTTTTTTTTTTTTTTTTTTTTTGCAGTTCAGAACACCTTCTTATTGTTTTCATGCTTGATCTGTCATCAGTTTTTGACAGTCTATCTACTGGACTATTTTACCATTAAATCTGAGGGTGGTGCGGTGGGAAGTTTCCCTTGTAAGTTGCACCGTTTTTAGATTGTTAAATTCTCCCCGTACCTTTGAGAGACCTTTATCTCTCTTAACTCTCCTAATTAGACTGGCGTGCAACGCATTCTTCTAGCTAAGTTGTGCCAAAAATTTCTTATCTCCCCAATTCTACTCAGTTTCTCCTTGTTAGTTACGTGATTCACCCACGCTTTCTTTT
This sequence comes from Schistocerca cancellata, assembly GCF_023864275.1. Taxonomy (NCBI): domain Eukaryota; kingdom Metazoa; phylum Arthropoda; class Insecta; order Orthoptera; family Acrididae; genus Schistocerca; species Schistocerca cancellata. The sequence goes on from NC_064626.1 coordinate 956,593,557, forward strand.
GTAGCACCATATTTCAAAAGCTTCTATTTTCTTCTTCTCTAAATTCTGTATCGTCCATACATGGTTATTATTGTGTCCTCGCCAATGGACGCACCGGATTTGGCGCGCTGAGACAGTTTCCGACTGGAGCAATGGACATCGCTTTGAAGTTCGCCACCAACCACAGGCGCGGCCCTAGTAGCAATCTCCGCACCGCCGCCATTGAGATGGATTTCCGCGTTGTGTTAAGCGGCGGCCGCAGGCAGCAACGAGTATGTTCGGCGTTGGCGTACGAGACGTCTGGTACGAAATTCCAGGGTTGTAGTTTGTAACTACAGTTTGTAATGGAGATCAGCCTGTAAGATCTAGGCTGCAAGTGGAATGCCTGTAACTTTCGCATAGGGAGAAGCCTTTACTACAGTGGTTGTCAGCGTACCGCCCAGGACGGACATAGTCTTGTTGAGACTGTACTCAGTAACGCACGCTTTGGAAATTGGAAATTTGTGGTAAGGTCTGCCGGCCGAGCTGGCCGAGCGGTTCTAGGCGCTCCAGTCTGGAACCGCGCGACCGCTACGGTCGCAGGTTCGAAACCTGCCTCGGGCTAGTTAGGTTTAATTAGTTCTAAATTCTAGGGGACTGATGACCTTAGAAGTTAAGTCCCATAGTGCTCAGAGCCATTTGAACCATTTGAGGGCTTATGTAAAGCTATCTTTGTTGCTCATGTGACAATGTGAGACACTGCACAGCCCCGCTTCTGCAGCGCTCACGCGATGCTGCATGTGCTCCGTGAACATACTGCAAAGGAATTTGCACAGCGGCAAGAAAAAGACGTCATTGCATCTATCACAGGCAGTTTTTGGGCATCGCCGTTGGTTTTGTCCGCCTCCAGTAGCTGTGTGGTCAGCGTGACAGAATATCAATCCTAAGGGCCCGGGTTAGATTCCCGGCTGGGTCGGAGATTTTCTCCGCTCAGGGACTTGGTTTTGTGTTGTCCTAATCATCATTATTTCATCCACGTCGCCACGCAAGTCCCCAAAGTGGCGTCAAATCGAAAGACTTGCACCCGGCGATCGGTCTACCCGACGGGAGGCCCTAGTCACACGACATTTACATTTTACCTTTGGTTTTCGTAAGAAACCTTCGGGGAAACTGACAATCTGTGCAGAATTTAAGGCGACAGTTAATCCTGAGACAGTAGTTGATTCATTCCTACTGCCGCTACCTGATGAGCTTATCGAACGTCTAGGAGCGGGTCGTTACTTCTCTAAGACCGATTGGCGCTATGTCTACCTACAGATTCCATTAGTTGAACAGTTGCAGGAAGTGTTTGTGATAAATGCACACGTGGGACTCTGCAAATTCCTTCGCTTGTTTTTCGGTAGCGCCTCTGCAACAGCGACCTTCCAGCCACAACTGGAACAATTAACTACATCTGTGCCTTCATCTACAAAGTACTTGGATGACATTGCGGTTATCAGGCCGCACAGAAGAAGAGCATCTCAGTAATTTGCGTACCCTCTTAAAAGTGTTGGCAGAGGCAGGCCTCAAGTGTAACAAAGACAAGTGTGTTTACTTGCAGACTGAAATTGAGTGCTTCGGTCATGTGATCAATTCCCAAGGCGTTCACCCGATGCAGTCGCACTTGCAGGCTATTTGTGACCTCAAACTTCCAAGAAATCTCTCTGAATTGCAATCAGTACTGTAGTGTACTGACCCGACAGCCAATCCACTATGACTTGTAGCCGAATAGCACGCGTTTCAGCTCACGCAGGCTGGCGTGAGGTCTGGAAAATGACAAGGAATTATAGTAGCCAAAAATAGTACATAGCTTCTGGAATACTTAACTTTAATCCATAACTGGTGTACATCGCTCTTGATGATACATAATTACAATCTCAATATAAACTGGTAATGGCGCCTTGCTAGGTCGTAGCAAATGACGTAGCTGAAGGCTATGCTAACTATCGTCTCGGCAAATGAGAGCGTATTTGTCAGTGTAGCTTCGCTAGCAAAGTCGGCTGTACAACTGGGGCGAGTGCTAGGAAGTCTCTCTAGACCTGCCGTGTGGCGGCGCTCGGTCTGCAATCACTGACAGTGGCGACACACGGGTCCGACGTATACTAGTGGACCGCGGCCGATATAAAGGCTACCACCTAGCAAGTGTGGTGTCTGGCGGTGACACCAGAAGTACTAGGGAAGGTGACCTACTACATCCGCTTCATTCCTCATACAGCTCAAATCGTGGTTCCGTTAATTCGTCTTCGGTGGAAGAATGTACCTTCGCGCTGCCCCACGAGTATAACATAACATTTCAGAAATCGAAAGATGTTTTGCTCAGCGGTTGTTGTGTGGTCCATTTCGACCCTGGCAAGCCAGCTGTCTGGGCCACGGACGCATCCTCGTACGGCAATGGCGCAATGGTTTCGTAATGAATTGACTCAGCATGCAGACCAATAACTTTCGCCTCCAAACTGCTCAGCAAGGCTTAGACCAATTATTCGCTGATAGAGAATGAGGCTTTTGTAATCATTTATGGAGTGACAAAATTTCACCAGTACCTGTACGGAAGGAAATTCTACTTAGTCACTGACCACGAACCGCTGCAGTCACATTTCAACCCGGCCAAGCCTATTCCAAACAGTACTGCACAAAAATTACAATGATGTGCTCTTACTCTTTCACATTATCAGTACAAGATAATTTACAGGCCCACATCCAAGCATGCCAATGCAGACATGCTCTTGCATCTTTCTGTGGGACCAGATGCAGACTTTGACACATCGGAAACATAATGTCGTCACATCGATCCGCAGGAGTTAGATGGTCTGGACCAGTTCCTTTAGATCACCGTAAGGTCTCCCGGGCAACAGCAGCGGACCTGGACTTGTAGGTTTTGTTGCATTATATCCTCATGCGTTGGCGTCGCTCAGTGAAACGTATCATTAGCCCGTTGATCCGCCGATACTTCGGACATCGGCATGATTTGTCAGTGTTTCAAGGTATTGTAATGGGCGTTCAAAAAGAAACGAGCCGGAGGCATGATTACAGAAACCAATACTTGTATGTTAGAAGTATTGACCCAGGCTGTTGAGACACTTGCCCCACTCTGACACAAGGCGGTGAATGGATGTCTCAAAATTCCCGGGGCTTTGATGTTAACCAGTTCTACATGTGCAGCAGGATGTCGTCGTCCGATGTGAATCTTTTGCCGCTCAGAGCCTTTTTAGGGGGACGAAAAAGGATTCACTTCTGCTTCACTTCCTGCAGCACAGGACAACAGTGAATGTCCAGCGTTACTCGTAAACCTTGAGCACCCTTCGCCAAGCGATAAAATCAAAACGACCAGGCAATCTCACCCATGAGGTCATTCTGCTCCACAACAATACAAAGCCTCATACTACCAACACAGTCGCGGCACTCCTACAGATATTCAAATGGGAGGTTCTCGACCACCCACTATACGGTTCGGACCTCTCTCCCTGTGCTTACGCCATTTTTGATCCCCTTAAAAAGGGTCTGAGGGGCAAGCGATTCACCTCGGACGATGATGTCCAGCTGTACGTGCAGAACTGTTTAACATCGCAGCCGTGCTAATTTTATGAGACAGCCATTCACCGCCTTCTGTCACAGTGGGAGTAGCGTCTCAACAGCCAGAGCCAATACTTCTAACGTATAGGCACTGGTTTCTGTAATTATGCTTCCGGCTCGTTTGTTTTTGAACGCCCCTTATATTTTGCTATGCGCTGAATCACGACAATAGCGTGTGGTGATCCCAAAAGCCCTCCAGAGACGTGCGCGCAGTTTGCTTCACGAGGGTCACTAGGAAATGGTTTGCACGAAACAATTAGCTCACAGACACTGCACTTGTTTCGGCACGGACAATCAAATAGAACAAGTGATGGCACAGTTCCATGCTTATGCGGAACATGAGGCAGTCCGTCCTCAAAATTTTTTTGACTGGAAAAACCAAAAGCGCCTTGGCAGCACATTCATTTGGATTTTGCTTAACCCTACTGTACATTCGTTGGAAGATTGACGTCGATGCACACAGCAAGTTTCCTCTCGTCGTGCCCATGAATTCAACATAGAACATTGCACACTTCAGTTTTGCAGTCCATATTTTGCATTGAAGGTCTACCAGAGTTCCAAGTGATGGACAGTGGCCCTCACTTTGTGTCGGCAGAATTTGAGGACTTTTGTTGCAACCAATGGCACTCGTTTCATCACCAGTGCACCACATCACTCTCAACCAAATCGAGAAGCGAAAGGCTTCGACCGCGATTCCAAACAGTAGATGGACGAGCTGCACACCAACCACACCCGAGAACAAGCTTTGCTTCTCTTCCTCTCATATTACTGATCCCAGCCCCACAACGCCCCTTTGTTGGTCCATGGACGTCGCCATTGCACACAGCTTCAGTTGTTACAACTACCATGGCATTCTCTGCCCATTCAGGCAGTGTATAACGTTAATCAACATTTTTTTTTCATGGTTTACGGCAGATGAAGGATCTGTAAGCGCAGCAGGTGGGGGGGGGGGTGGGGGGGGAGGAGGGATGAGTGTTGTGTCTTCGGCAGTGGACAGTGGACGCAACAGGAGATGGTACACTGAGACTGTTTCCCAATGGCACCACTGCTTTGAAGTTCATTGCCAACCACAAGTGCGACCCAACCAGCAATAAGTGGCAGCCACAGGCAACAACGCGACATGTTCGACTTTGGCGTACGACAGTTCTAGTACGGAATTCCAGGGTTACAATTCGTAGCTACAGTTCATACTGGAGATCAGACTTTGCCTAGAAGTGGAGTCGCCTACAGCCTTCACTTAGGGACAAGTGTTTACTACAGTGATTAACAGTGAAGCGCCCAGGATGGATATAGTCTTGTTGACATTGTATTCAGTAATTTACGCTTTGACAGGCCATTGATTAGTTGTATCTGTTCACAAGCACATCCAACGACTTACTGTAGAACTTAGTTAAGTATTACAGCACAATAAAGTGTACTTTTATGTTGTAACCTCCCCACAAAAAATAGTATAAATAATAATAATAATGAATATGATTCTAATTTTTTTAGTGTAACCTCAGAACAAAATTAGTTCCCATTTATAGCCTCCTTACAGAAATTCATTCACATTTAACCTCCACACAAAATTTGTTTGCCATTTAATGTACCCACAAATTTCTTTTCTCATTTAATGTAAGCTCGAAACAGAAAAATTCCTAAACCTCGTAATAAAAAATAAATTCAGTAACCTGGTAAATTTTGGACGACAGCAGTGCTGCGTTATGGCCCTGTAAGATCATTCTGAATAAAAAAGCAAAAATTCTTACGTCAATAAAGTCGCCAAATATCTGCTCTTACAATAAATTTTTCCGGCACAGCTCTGTGCAATGCTGGCCGATAGATTTGTCATTTATGAAAGGAAGCAACTGATTTTTCTTTTGCAAAAATCGGAATGATCATGGATTGGAGAAATTAGTAAGTTCTTTAAATTGAAATGAATGCTTATCAAAAATTACTTTATATGACAAAGATTATTATTAGGACATTTTTAAAACATTTACACGGGAGTTCAGATGACATTACTAGATATGCGCGAGGCTGCTTTTTACCTTATACAATAATACTCAGGCTCCGGCATCGCTGCACCGCGACCGGCCAGCCAAAACGATACACTGTACCAGAACAGAGCAGACTGCAGACTAGCGCAGACTAGCAACAACTTACTGCTACAGCTACACTGTTCCTACTCAGTCAACACTGCTCTCTGGTCAGCGATTCTCTTATACCTTGCATATCGCAGGCAGCGCATGAACAATACATCGAAGTTAAATCTGCTCGGACCTCTTACAATGTGTCACTAATTTTTTGCACTGTCACAATTCCTCCGTCCACCTCAGAGCATCTAAACCTAATGCGACATGTCGTAGCGGCCCTTATCATCCCGCACAACAGACAAGCAAGGTAGGCTGCCGACCTCCCTTCAAGAGCTCAGATCAAAACATCGCCAGTGGATGTAAACATCAACCGACTTTCTGCATAAACACGGCACTACTTCGTGAAAAGCCATTTTACAGAAACCCACCAATTGGAACCAATGTAACTACGAGTAGCACTCCACCGAGTCCGTGTTATAAGCACGCCAGCAGACTCAGACCAGCAGTCGTCTGTCAGGCTGGAGCCTGACAGTGTTTACTTGCTAGTACGTGCGCGTTGTTTGTTACGGTCATGAGTGTTGTTCGATGTTGTGTAGTCGTGGCGTTGAATCGACGTTGATTTATCGTCCGCCTTTTAAGGTAGCCCTGTTATTTCGTATGTGTCCCATTGTACTGGGTATATATCAGCGACAGGCGTTCATACCTATAGCCTGCCAGCGCTCTGACTGCGTCAGTCGGGCTGGAGCTAAGCATGAATAGGGCCAAGGACCGGAATCTGCAGCTAGGCTGCTCTTCCGCCGCCCCTTCGCGCAGCAATGTGACACTGGCCTCTCGTCGGCCGTCCCAGCAAGCTGCCAGCTGCGCTGATACTGACACCACCTAACGCGCACTTCGTGCCTCCCACCACATGTCACCGATAACCGCCGAGAGAGATACCGATTCAGGTGAACCATGCACTCAGCGTCGCATAAGAGACCGGTCTTCCTCTTTGTCCTCTGACGTTTCGAATGGCTATGTGGTGATCGACCTCTCACCTAGTGACAATCAGGCCATGTTGGCCCTCAGCATTAATATACCTGACCACCACTGCTGCTTCGTCTGAGTCTTTCACTCACGCCCATCCCAGCGACCGAGATTCAGATTGTGATGCATCTGTACCCGGAGCAGACACACCCAACACACCCCTGTTGCTGCCATGGACCAGGACATGGGTCCCCCTCCCCGACCCCACTTCCCATAATCAGCCGCCACCACCACCAAAGAAGGAGAAGATCCCTCCTATCATTGTTTACAATCCCAAAAACTACATTAAACTGAACACTGAGCTGCAACGCATTATTGCAGGCCAACTGTGGGTAGTGTATCAGAAAATCCACGTCAAGTACCTGCTTGACACCATGGAGGATTATCTCCAAGTCCTCAACTTTATGAAGTCCAGGGCTATGTACTAACACACTCATCAGTATTCAGACGACAGAAGAACAAAAATAGTCATCAGAGACCTTCCTTGTGAAGTTACAATAACAACGTCAAGAATGAATTACTCTGTCTCTAGTTCCTGAATCCTTTGGTCCACCAATGCAACAAGAAGGACCCTGAGACCTGGAAATTGGTCCCTACTCCCACCCATGTTGTCTACCTTACTAAGAGAGAGGACGTCGAACGCATTTACCTCGTTCACCAAATCAGGTATCTCCTGTGCACCAAGGTGTGTACTGAATCATATGAAGGCCACAACGCCCCCTCCAGCTGCTTTATGTGTCAAAGTCTGCGCCTCACCAACAGTTGCTCTTCACTGCCTGTTTGGTGTGTCAAGTGTGCTGGCTCGCATCTCTCAGAGGACTGCAAACTCCTAGTCTCAGAAAAACCTACATGTGCCCACTGTTTGGGCACCTCTTACGGTCCCCACCATCTAGCTTCCTATGTCCTATATACCAGATGGCTATGAAGTCCTCCCGCCATCCACGAAGGTAACCACTTACGAATCGGCCACCCCTGCCATCATAGGACCGAACCATTTCACCGTCTTACGTCGTAAATCCGACGACCATCCCACCATTGATGCTCAGGCGCCTGACGCATCTGCGACACAGGAGCCACCTCCAACTCCATCCTCTATGACCACATTTTCCTCTGCAGCTCAGTCTCCCCCCTCCTCATCCATGATGCGTACCAACGCCCACCAAGCTGAAAGACTGCCTGCAGCCTCCTTCCACCCACATGCTGAAGCACCATGATCATCCATTGTGGTGCCTTCTCCACCAGCCACTATGCCCACCTCTGCCTGCTGCAGGGTGAAACAGCCCACCTGGGATGTTCCTCCAGTCGTGGAGATAGATTCTTCTTTGTGGGATGATATGTGGGAAATCCTCCAGGTCATCTGTCAGTTTAGATGGCCCCATATCATGGCTGTTATCAGTGACACAGCTCAAAAGATCTGTCGGTCGGATGGGCTCACTAAGGTCATCGTTCTTGTTGAGGGGCTCAGCCAGATTTTGCTGTAATGGCAAATTGCCCACCACACAACCATCATCCCCTCGGGATGTAGTTATCTGTATTTTTAATGCTGTGGACATTTTACTTGTCTCAGAAACCCACTGACGATTTTCGTCTTCGCAGCATGTTTTCAATCGGACTTATCAACTCAATCGACGAAGTGTGGTCACAGCGCTGTTTCTGCATAAGTCGCTCATCCATAATCCTAAGGTTCTCCAACCACTCGAACACACAGAGGCTATGGCAGTCAATATTTCTACTCGCCCTGGTGCTGTAACTTTTGCTGTGGCGTATTTGAGCCCTAATCTCCCACTTCTTGAAGCTGATCTTTGTACCTTGACATCTTTTGACAAACTCATTGTTGGGGCAGATCTCAATGCCAAGCATTCTCACGTTCTCACGTTGCATATCCCAAGAGCAGACTGTTCCTTGACCTAGAAGATTCTCTCCCACCCACATACGAGTCCGCTCTGATAGCCAGCAGGATGTTCTGGACATGGCCATTTTCAGGAACATTGCATTGCAGTTGTCGTTTGGAACACTCCACAAACCAAGACCCTGTGCTCCTGCACCTTTCTGACATCGCTCTGTCTTTAGACATCTGTTCTACCTTGACATTCACGGAATGGGACAAATTTTTCAGGATACTTAATAATACCACTCGGCAACATCACGACCTGACAACGCCTGCCAATCTGATCAGTGCTGTTGATTACCCAACCACAAAAATCCAAAAGGCGATGAAGGCTACTACTTCCGTTGTTCCAAGGGCCTTAACCCCACTCGATGACTTGCTTCCCCTCTTGCACAAACTCTAAATCGAGAAGGTGGTGGACACAGTTTTGTGATCCTTGGGATAAGCATTGCATCAAACACCTCCAGCATGAATTCTGCCACCAACTTGCCGATTGGGAAACGGAACAATGGGAGGACACAATTTCTGCCTTCCTCCTCCAACATAAATCCAAATGGGCTTTTGTCCAAGCTCTGTGGTGTTCCGCAGTGAAGACCAACCATCCCACCTGCACAGTGGATGGCTTAACTTATGATGCCCTCCTTGTGGTAGAAACTCTTGCCGATATGTTTGAGGCCCAAAACCAATTTCTCATCCAGGACACCAGGCCAGTTGAACTCAAAGATGAATATGATATTCTAGCGGCCGTTGCCATTTTCCGACAAAGACAATTTCCCTCCGCCACACACCGTCAGGTGGCTTGCGGAGTATGGATGTAGATGTAGACCATCTCTGACTGCCCCTCACCCTATGTCTCCAGGGGAAATCCAATGGATCCTCTGGCAGAAGCATGGGCAGTCGACTCCCAGTTCGGATGGTATCTTAAACAAACACCTCCGACAGCTCCCACACAAACCTCTGGTCTTATTTACCAGCATCCTGAGCCGATGTCTCACAACTGGCGTTTTTCTCGCATAGTGGAAGCAGGTCAAAATGATTGCCATTCCCAAGCCTACAGAGGAGCCTATGGTCATTACTAACAACAGGCCAATTAGCCTTATGAATGCCATGGACAAGGTTCTAGAATCTTTGATTCTCCATTGCAATTCCCAGTCACAGGCAGTGGCTGTGATAATCGGTCTGAAACAGTTTGGATTCTCTTGCCACCTGTCGACCAGACTCCAAGTCCTTCTGATCACGGAACATGTCAGCAAGGGCTTTAACACCACCATATCGACGCCAGTGGTTTTTATGGGCCTGCAAAACTTACATGACAATATCTGGCAGGATAGTCTCAGTACAAAATTCTTACACAGATGACCACTCCCGACATGTATGTGAAGATTGTGGATAATTTCCTCCACGATAGGACTTTCTTGGTTACTCAGCGAGGTCACCGCTCCAGCATACGTCACATGTCAGTGGGCACCCCTCAAGGCTCTGTATTGTTTCCCATCCTTTTTGACATTTATGTTAACGTGTGCAAATAAAGTGTGTTCAAACTTGATCATTAGTTCTTTCCTGCTGACCGCAGGACACTACACTAGATGTGTGGGCCATTCTACCAAACGACCTGTACACATCATTTACATTCCACGCAAATTCTTCCTAAAACTTAAACAAATATTCGATGTTAAAAACTTCTCTTCTTCAGAAACGCTTTTCTTGCCATTGTCGGTTTACATTTATATTCTCTCTACCTTCGCCATCATCACTTGTCTTGCTGCTAAAAAAGCAAAACTCTACTACTCTACTTAAGTGTCTCGTTTCCTAATCTCATTTCCCCAGCAGCTCTTGATTTAATTCGACTACTTTCCGCTATTCTTGTTTTGATTTCCTTGATGTTCATCTTATATAATCATTCGAAGACACCATCCATTCTGTTCAGTAGCTCCCAAAGCTCTTTGCTGTCCCTGATAGAATTACAATGTTATCAGCATACGTCAAATCTTTTATTTCTTCTGTTTGTTCTTTAATTCCTACTCCAAATTTTTCTTTGGTTTCCTTTACTGCTTGCTCAGTGGATTATACAGGGTGTTTCAAAAATGACCGGTATATTTGAAACGGCAATACAAACTAAACGAGCAGCGATAGAAATACACCGTTTGTTGCAATATGCTTGGGACAGCAGTACATTTTCAGGCAGACAAACTTTCGAAATTACAGTAGTTACAATTGTCAACAACAGATGGCGCTGCGGTCTGGGAAACTCTATAGTACGATATTTTCCACATATCCACCATGCGTAGCAATAATATGGCGTAGTCTCTGAATGAAATTACCCGAAACCTTTGACAAAGTGTCTGGCGGAATGGCTTCACATGCAGATGAGATGTACTGCTTCAGCTGTTCAATTGTTTCTGGATTCTGGCGGTACACCTGGTCTTTCACGTGTCCCCACAGAAAGAAGTCACAGGGGTTCATGTCTGGCGAATAGGGAGGCCAATCCACGCCGCCTCCTGTATGTTTCGGATAGCCCAAAGCAATCACACGATCATCGAAATATTCATTCAGGAAATGAAAGACGTCGGCCGTGCGATGTGGCCGGGCACCATCTTGCATAAACCACGAGGTGTTCGCAGTGTCGTCTAAGGCAGTTTGTACCGCCACAAATTCACGAAGAATGTCCAGATAGCGTGATGCAGCAATCGTTTCGGATCTGAAAAATGGGCCAATGATTCCTTTGGAAGAAATGGCGGTCCAGACCAGTACTTTTTGAGGATGCAGGGACGATGGGACTGGACGATGGGACTGCAACATGGGGCTTCTCGGTTCCCCATATGCGCCAGTTCTGTTTATTGACGAAGCCGTCCAGGTAAAAATAAGCTTCGTCAGTAAACCAAATGCTGCCCACATGCATATCGCCGTCATCAATCCTGTGCACTATATCGTTAGCGAATGTCTCTCGTGCAGCAATGGTAGCGGTGCTGAGGGGTTGCCGCGTTTGAATTTTGTATGGATAGAGGTGTAAACTCTGGCGCATGAGACGATACGTGGACGTTGGCGTCATTTGGACCGCAGCTGCAACACGGCGAACGGAAACCCGAGGCCGCTGTTGGATCACCTGCTGCACTAGCTGCGCGTTGCCCTCTGTGGTTGCCATACGCGGTCGCCCTACCTTTCCAGCACGTTCATCCGTCACGTTCCCAGTCCGTTGAAATTTTTCAAACAGATCCTTTATTGTATCGCTTTTCGGTCCTTTGGTTACATTAAACCTCCGTTGAAAGCTTCGTCTTGTTGCAACAACACTGTGTTCTAGGCGGTGGAATTCCAACACCAGAAAAATCCTTTGTTCTAAGGAATAAACCATGTTGTCCACAGCACACGTGCACGTTGTGAACAGCACACGCTTACAGTAGAAAGACGACGTACAGAATGGCGCATCCACAGACTGCGTTGTCTTCTATATCTTTCACATCACTTGCAGCGCCATCTGTTGTTGAAAATTGTAACTACTGTAATTTCGAAAGTTTGTCCGCCTGAAAATGTACTGTTGTCCCAAGCATATTGCAACAAACGGTGTATTTCTATCGCTGCTCGTTTAGTTTTTATTGCCGTTTCAAATATACCGGTCATTTTTGAAACACCCTGTATAACGTTGGTAATAGACTAAAGCCAGTGTCCCACCCTTTTTTCAGTTACCGTTTCCCTTTCGTACTGCTCGACTCATATAACTGCCGTCTAGTTTCTATACAAGTTGTAAATAGCTTTTCGCACCCTGAATTTTAACCCTGCCACATCCATGATTTCAAAGAGAGTAGCCCATTCAACACTGTCAAAAACTTTTTCTAAGCTTGGAAGCTATTGCGAGCTAACATCCCGAAGATGTTCGTTCTTACATGTGGTTCATCTTTGTCAAAATGTCTTGGATCAAACTCGTCTAGGTGTTGAACCGCACTTGTCGCCTTGCTAGCCCTAAATTACACGCTTGTGACCCTTTGGTTAAATTGTCTGGCTCATGGCAAGTTTGCGAGATTGAAATAAACCTACAAAGTTAATATAGCATATAATAACAATAATAATAATATCAGGATCTAAATTAACAACCCATAACTGATGTAGGCCACACAGTGACAATTTTGTTAGAATAATGTTTATTCAGAAAACTAATAACAAAAGTGGTCGTATGTAGAGTTACTGGTACACTCGAGAGCATGTACATTTGACACAGTTTGATCATTCGCTATCTCATTGCGAATTGAAGTCCAATACTCCAGCTCATTAACTACGCGAGGAGTTAGAGTTCACTCCAGGATCGCGGCTGCTCACGGCTCAGAGACGAAGTCCCACGATATCACACAACGCGACATTTTCTAAGACGTTTCAGTTCCTAGCTACCTAAAAACCGACCGCCCGCTTTCACGTCTCTACAGCACTGTCCGTTCAGTGTTCACACCAGAACTGTCCCTCTGATCGTCTCCAGCAGGCTCCCCCGCGCGCCGAACATCGTCGCTCAACTGACTCGGGCAGTTCCCTTTCCTGAAGTCGTCCATCTGATCGGCTACAGCTTATTCTACATTATTTTACATTTTAACATATTTAAATAATCAAAGCTTGACCACTTTCACGTTCTGAATAAAGTAGAATAATATCCATTACATAATAAATGTTATATTCTTTTACATAAACCCAATACAATTTACTTCTTAGCTTTGAATGCCACAGCCAGTAGCCTTGCACCAATGTGCTTTCTGAGAAAGAAATAAAGAACGAAAGTAACTGTTAGGCACTAAACTTTACAACAAATATTCTGTTACTTAATGATTCAATAAGGTGTCATGTTGTCATCGTTCAACGTGTTTTGCGTGGCGGAAACGATGATCTGATGCTTAACTGAAAATCCTGATAATTTAAATTTACTATATCTTTTAAACAAATAAAGTTACAGAGTTGCTATTTACAACATTTGTTATGTTAATGATGCGCTTCTATATGAAATTTTGACCATTAAGATCGACCAGACCGTTCATATTTTAGCAACAAAACTTGTTAATTTCACTTTAACATTAAATCCTAAATTATTATAGATATGATCAATCTTCAAGTTTTATTGGGATCACCATGAAAATTTATGAAGGATGCTAGATTAAAATTACTGTGGCTACCTTCCCTAAATTAGTACAGAAATAAATAGTTTTTATAAATGTTTCTCTTTATGGCCGATCTTATGTCCGTCATATTTAACACTGTTACGTCTCCCTAGCCACAAAGGGCTTCTAGAGGGTTTCCCTATGACGTAGGTTCTCGTCTGTCTCACTCGCACACTGCAGCTCCTAGGCCTCATTCAGCACAATAGACGCCTGTGAATATCCTATCTCGTGGTGAATCTGCGCTCTTTTTAGCACACAGTCCTAGACGTCAGGGTTCATTTCACAATTCCTGGAGACTGACTCTGTCGGCCATATATTTAAATGAGAGCGAAATGCTCGTTAACTCACACTATAAACTTAGGTGTGCCTCTTCTTAACCTAAGTCATATGGTAAGTATTCCCTCATGTGTTCCGAAATTTCTCCAGAATCCAAGCTGATCTTCTCCGAGGTCGGCTTCTGCCAGTTTTCCAATTCTTCTATAAAGAATTCGTGTTTTTTGCAGCTATGACTTATTAGACTGATAGTACGGTAATATTCACCGCGTGTCTCATACAACGTGTGCAACAGACTGAAGACTTTTGTCATGGCTGGTAGTTGTGACAGAGTCGCGGCTCTTCCAATAAGTTCTTTCAGAGCCCTGTCAAAATCTTCTCGCAGTATTATATCTCTCATTTCATCTTCATCTACATCCTCTTACATGCTACTGTGATGCGTCTCCTTCAAAATAGCCCCCTTCTGACGGAAAACACCGACTCCAACGGTGTTTCCAATTTTGGAAACATTCCTGGAATTTTTCTCCTGAAGTGTGTTAAGGACGCTCTTCGTATTAGCCTGGACGTCTTTAATTGAGTCAAAGCGCTTTCCTTTCAGTGAAAATTTGAGTTTGTAAATAGGTAGAAGACCTCAGCGGCCAGATCAGGGGGATATGGCGATTGTAAAAACACAGGAATTTGGAATTTGGTCAAAAATACAACGATGGAGAAGTCACGATGAGCCGTAGCATTGTCATGGTGTAGCACCCAACTGCTGTTTTTTCACAATGCAGGCCCTTTCTCCCACTCGTTTTTGCACAAACGCTCAAGGACACATTTGTAGTATTCTTGGTTAATTGTCTGTCCTCCAAGGGTAAATTCATGATGTACAGTACCGGTAGAATCGAAAAAAATCACCACTATTGTCTTCACCTTCGACCGACTTTATCGTGCTTTTTTCGGTCGTGGTGAATCTGCACTTTGGTTTCAGGATCATATCCATATACCCACGATTCGTCGCCTGTAATTACCCTGTTTAAGAAATCTGGGTCATTTTTAGTCCGATTAATCAGTTCTTGACACACTTCAAGTCGGTATTGTTTTCTGGTCACTTGACAACACTTTTGGAATGAATTTTGTGGACACTCGCCGCATGTTCAGATCTTCCGTTAAAATTGACTGAAGTGCATAGAAACTTAAGTTCATCAGCCATCTCCCTAATTGAAGTCTACGATCATAGTGCACTATATTGTGAACTTTCACAATATTTTCATTCTTTTTTGAGGTGAAAGGATGGCAGGACCATGGGTCATCGTCAAATGATTCGCGACCATTTTTAAATCTGTTGAACCAGACAAGAACATTTGAGTGGCTCTTACGATTATCTGCAGAAACTGTTTTTTAATAGTTCTAAGCCTCAGAAGCTGATTTCCAGGTTTTAAAACAACGTTTCACACAAACTCGTCGCTCCGTTTTTGCGTCCATTTTCATGCAGACGGAATCCAGCAACACGCCTTAAACTCAACTAGCTGCCACAACGAACTGAATAAATGAAACGCAGTTTCCTGTCGGAGGCCGTTCAAGGACAAGGCAATGACTCACTCCCTACCCTCTGTGTACCTGCGTGCCAAACCAGTAACCAGTAGCGGATCCATTGTTAAAACTTTCCAATCACACCTCTTATGTTATGAAGTAGCAACAAAATTTAAAAAACACAAATTCATAATACATAACATAAATATTCTAAGCGCCAGATCAATTGCGTAATTATTTGTAGTGTTGTTGATGCAGCATGCTTTAAGTTTAAATAAACTTATATCTAACATAAACTATGATATGTGATACGTTAATTAAATACCAAATAAAGCTATACATTTGTTAAAATAGAATGTCTACTGAAATGAACCTTAACCTCTCAACGAAGTCTCCAGTGGCGCTCCGCATTTTCAGCGCCGAGTACCACTCCGAAATTACGTATGGCTCTTCATTCCGTCGCCTTCGTTTTGCGGGAACAAATCTGTTGAAATCCGAATCGAGTGTAGATACCAGAAAACAAACATTTTCAGAAACCATCCAGGATCAGCACTGAAAACTTTGCCCCAATGGAACTGATACAAACAGAACTAAACTACACAGTAAACAATTGATTTACAGCATTTGCAAGATACTCGTAAATTGTTCAATGATTGACATATTCAAGTCCTACTAGAGACATGCATCTCGTGACAGGTTCACAATCGACTCCATTGCCAAATTAATATTTTCCTTTAATTTAAATAACTCACTTAGATCAAAACTAAGAACAGATATGAACAAAGCTCACCCCTCGTTTAATCCCATGCGGTGAAGCTGCGTACACAAATCGGTACTCCATACAAAAATAAATTATTCTCTCAAAATATTCTCAGATAAGTAGATAAACATACATCTGTCTTCCTAGGTAAGCATTATTAATTTTCATTTTTGAAATTTCTTTGATTTCCATGCACCCAAATTGGCTTGATCATAACTTATAATTTGGAAATTACAACAAAAATAAAACCAGCCAAAAAATTAAGCCTAACATATACATGCACATAAATAAATCCCTTATATACCCCAAAAACCTAATTTACACGCATACTGTGCACTGATTTTTGGCTTGATACGGTTCTCTGACCTCCTCGCACCCATATGTGCGTCTAAACTATCTCTTTAAAACTGCATGGACCTTGTGAAAAAAAGAATCCTTACGTGACAGAACAACAAACAAGTAAGAATAAATCCTGAAATAAAACATGGCAAATTACTCCTCCAAATAATCTTATAATCTAAACATACATTTATTTCTTAACCCACTTTGCTGTTCTCTTCCATCTCAAGAGGACACATACATTGTTCACTCCACCCTTCAATTTAGTACTCGTCCCTAAATAATTCATTAAATTATTTTTCGCCCCAGTTTCATTTTTTCTCCCTTCTAGACCTCTCGCTATCTTAAACTTTTCTCGAGTCCACAAATGAGGCAATAAAGACCACAAATTAGGCAATAACTATAGTAAAGTACTGCCATACCATCGCCAATCAGTTACAGTAAAATCACCTTCCTCCTTAGGATGCCATTCTGTCCAAATATCACTTTCTATGTTAGAATCAAACTCACTGTATTCTCCCTTAAAATTATCGACCTTAGTAGCTACAACATCATTATCATGAAATAAAGCATTACATTTTACTTCCATGTCATTACAAACACCTTCAAAAACAGAACTTTCAACAGCCGCTGATACATCACGCAACTCGCTACATAAAACCTCATTTACCTCCATCGACAGAACAACAAAATAAGAACGGTTCATAGTTTCACCATCCTCTGCCGTTACGTCACATAAATTACAGCTATTTCAGCAATTTAAGAATGAACAGTACCATTACACTCCGCTGAGTTTTGATTTAAGCCTGAGTATAATACCTTTTCCTCTCCTACAAGTTCCTGCGCCACATTAATTGCAGATCACACATAAACTTCAGATCCACGCTCATTCTCACACAGACATTCGAGATCCACAGATCCATCCAGAATTTCGGGTTCACCTCCATTAGTGGTATCAATACCAGCAGCTTCAACTTTGGTAACCTTAGCAAATGAAACATCATTACTACCTTCTTCAAAATGAATTCACCAATATCTGCCGATACACACAAATTCATCGAAAGGTGACGAAATTAATGCTACGCCGCTCTTATTAAACTCCTTAACAACTTTCGCCGTCATAATATCACCTGAAACATCATCACCTTCATCACCATCATCGTTACAGCTGGTTAGTTCCGCTTTAGAATTTTCTATACCATCTAACTCCACCATATTCAGCTCCACCACAGCCACCTTTTCGCATATAGAATCTTTCATTGTATTAACATTCACAAACTCTTTCGTTTCACACGCATAAAAAAATCATTTAGCCCTAAATCGACGTCATCGCTTTTATCGTCATCTTTCCTTATCTTAGGATTACACCTTTTACGTACGATCTGATTTGAAAATTTGCCTGTTTGATTCTCAACTCTTACTAATTTTATTTAAAAAATCTGACGCCTTTCTGCCGATCTATTAACACCTATCACATTTGCGTTTACTCGCGCCCTATTCTTCGCCTGTTTATTTTGCCATTTCTGGACCCGAGACGTGGCGAAGCTTAGTTTCCCGATCTTCCAATACGCTGGTTCATTTCTCCAGGTGCCGGTTCCTCAAATCAACGTTCTTGGTGTCGGTCCCTGCCACAAAAGTATCCGTTCCCATTACCCCTTTGAAATTTATCATTGGATGTGTTCCTGTTACCGCTTCCCTTGTCAGAACTGCTGTTTGCGTTCCGTTGATAACTTCCCGAATGTCTTTCATAGTAATTACTCGGGCTGTAGTTATGATTTTCACTCTGAAAACTACTTGTCTGCTTACTTGGTGGTTTGCATTTCAACGCCTGTTCAAATTTTTCTACAAAGTCCAAAAATTCGTCTATTGAGTTGCTCGGACTGTGCACTAGCTTCCACAGCGAATTTTCTGGTAACCGTCTTTTCAACGTCGTAATTCCAGTTGTAAGTAGGCTGTTTATGTTTTCTTATCGGCAACGTTACGTAGTGCTCGGTATGAAAATCACTGGCTGTGCTGTGTGCAGTCTGTAGCTAGTTTGCATTGTTGTCTGCCATTGTTGGGCAGCGGCAGCTGGATGTTAACAGCGCGTAGCGTTGCGCAGTTGGAGGTGAGCCGCCAGCAGTGGTGGATGTGGGGAGAGAGATGGCGGAGTTTTGAATTTACGTGTAGTAATGAACAGCTTATAGTCAAAATCATCATGTCGTCGAGTAGCATATCGGTCATTGTTACTTCGTTTCGGCGGTTCCATCTCAAAATTCGGTGTACCTTGCCAATTTCTTTCATAATTTCCGAGGTGTCCTGTGTTATTATTTTGTGGCTGTTCCGTATTTCTATGTCCCTCTTCCCGTATGGGAGCGCGAGTGTCCTCTGAAATACGTAATTCTTGCATTACCTGTGTCAGCTGATCTTGTACTTCCGGATTTCTCTTTGGTGTTGCGTATTAATTTGATTCTGATTTTGTTTGAATTTCTTAATTTGTTCATACTCTTCTGTGTCAGTGATGGCTACAGGTCTTGTTTCATTCAGATCATCATCTACCTTTGCAGATAAGTTAATGAACTGATCCGAAAGTTCGGCTACTTTCTCCGATAGTGTACTTATTTCCTCAGTGTGTTTTTCTGAACCAAGTTTCAGAGTGTCCATTTGTGTTGAAATCGTATCTACTGTGTCCTTTAAGTTTTTTTGAGTTTTTGCAAGTTGCATAACCGAATCGGTAGATGCAACTGAGTCAATTTTAGCTTGCAAGGTGTCGTGATTTTCATGAACAATAGTTTGGAGTTCTTTTATGGCTGCTTCGTGATTCTGTAATACATTTTCATGCCGCGAAAAAATAGGTTGTAAATGCTCACAAATTTGTGTTTTTACATCATTACAGACTTTTTGACATTTCGATTCAATGTTATGTAACTCAGTAGTTAAATCTTCACATGTTTGTTCAAGCTTATGTTCCACTGAGTCTAACTTTTGAAGCTTTTGTTCCATTGTGTCTAACTTTTGAAGATATTGTTCCATTGTGTCTAACTGTTGCTGTGTTTGTCTCTGGTGTTGTTCCATTGTGTCTAACTTTTGAAGCCTTTGCTTTGTTTGTCTCTGATTTTGTTCCATTTGTTGCATTAGCTGTAATAACAATGCATTAGTGTCTGAAACATGTTCCTCAGTGGTATTCGGCAATGCATTTGAACCGGCAATATTCCATTTTGACAAGCAGAAAATGTGTCTTGACTCATTTGAGAAAACGGTGAGGACCAAAAACCTAAGTCTACAGTATTTGCAATATTGTGTTCTGTCATTTCGGATTCCTGAGGCGAGCTGTTGCCGACCGATTGATCGATAACGCTTCTTTGTTCACCACCTGTTTCACTGTCTACACCATTATTTGCCGCCCGCTCCATTTCCCTATGCACAATTACCAAATTACTACTTCGAATGTCTGTTAATTCACAACACAGTGGTGCTGATAAGCTACGCTCGTCGTCACTATTATTTCTCAGTTTACTTTGAAGCCTAGTGTTACGTTTTTCACACGCCATTATTGTCACAATATTTCACACGATAACACAGAAAAGCACAATTTGAAGAGCAAAAATAAGAGAATGCATTAACATAGCACTGAAAATAATATCTAGTTAATTGCAAGCGCAGCTGCGAAATACTTGGTGCAAATCTACATGCATGCCACAACTGTTTTACTGTACAACAATGAAAGACTGCAATGACGAAGGAGATTGACTGTACAATTACACGCTAGCAATAAACAAAAGCTACACTAATTACACAAACTACAAGAAAAAATCAGAAGATTCCAGTGAGGTATCCTCGGCTAAGGGTCGACATATGAAACGTCCCCTTTAAACAATTATCCACATCCACCACTGCTGGCGGCTCACCTCCAACTGCGCAACGCTACGCGCTGTTCACATCCAGCTGCCCAATTTTGATTTTCATGCAGAGCGCTACGTCACGTTGCCAATAAGAAAACATAAACAGCCTACTTACATAGCCTACTTACATGACTCTGCTGTGGGTTTGCTCTGTTGTGGCCCAGTACCTGTCTGCATGTCAAGAGCCAGCACTGTCTTTCCGTTGGAAGGACAACACTACTTCTTCAAGACTGCATGGAAATCCACTACTTCTGTGTGTAATTTCTTTTACTAATGAGACTTTGTGAAAAAAAACTGTAATTCCTATTATGATGAATGATCAGGAATATCTTTATGGACTGTGAGAAAATTTTAGCTTCTGACCAACATTGTATCAATAAGTGTGTGCAATTGATTTTTTTGTTATTGTAATTATGAAAAATTTTATCAAATCATTATTGGCCACTGCCCAAAACAATTTGTAAAATTATTTGTGGGGAGCATGGGGGCTATGTAAGTAGGCTGTTTATGTTTTCTTATCGGCAACGTTACGTAGCGCTCGGTATGAAAATCACTGGCTGTGCTGTGTGCAGTCTGTGGCTAGTTTGCATTGTTGTATGCCATTGTAGTGTTGGGCAGCGGCAGCTGGACGTTAACAGCGCGTAGCGTTGCGCAGTTGGAGGTGAGCCGCCAGCAGTGGTGGATGTGGGGAGAGAGATGGCGGAGTTTTGAAATTTGTAACACTGGATGTCATGAACTACTATATATATTATGACTGTTAAGGTAAATAAATTGTTTGTTCTCTATCAAAATCTTTCATTTGCTAACTATGCCTATCAGTAGTTAGTGCCTTATGTAGTTTGAATCTTTTATTTAGCTGGCAGTAGTGGCGCTCGCTGTATTGCAGTAGTTTGAGTAACGAAGATTTTTGTGTGGTAAGTGATTTGTGAAACTTATAGGTTAATGTTAGTCAGGGCCATTCTTTTGTAGGGATTTTTGAAAGTCAGATTGCGTTGCGCTAAAAATATTGTGTGTCAGTTTAAGCACAGTCATGTATAATTGTTCAAAGGGGACGTTTCACAGTAAGCACTCCCAATGGTCGTTTCACATGCATTAATTTCCAAGTTCACGTTTACAAAATTCTCGCATCAACCCGTTCCCGTATTTAACTGTTGGCTCTTTCAGAAACTCAAATGGTTCAAATGGCTATGAGCACTATGGGACTTAGCAGGCCGCGGTGGCCGAGCGGTTTTAGTCGCTACAGTCTGAAACCGCGAGAACCGCTATGGTCGCAGGTTCGACTCCTGCCTCCGGCATGGATGTGTGTGATGTCCTTATGTTAGGTTTAAGTCGTTCTGAGTTCTAGGGGACTGATGACCTCAGAAGCTAAGTGCATAGTGCTCCGAGCCAGTTGAACTAACTATTGGACTTAACATCAGAGGTCATTGGCCTCTAGACTTAGAAGCACTTACACCTAAGCTAAGGACATCACACACATCCATGCCAGAGGCAGTATTCGAACGTGCGACCGTACAGCAGCGCGGTTCCGGATTGAAGCGCCTAGAAACGCTCGGCCACATCGGCCGGCTTCCGTCTACAAATTCCACGATTTCACTAGCAACTTCGTCTTTCACAGCCGACGCTATTTCGGATTCCATTGAATAAATTTTTAAATTTACGACACCCATATCAGTTTTAAAAGGATCTATTTTGGAGCCCTTATCGGATTTAACAGAATCAATTTTGGATCCCAATCCTCTTAACATTTGTAGTCATTGCGACATCATGTCTTCCTCAATTTATCTCTCTTGCCTGATTTCGGACTATTTACCTTACTAAATTCACCGCCGATCACGCTCTCCCGCTCCGACTTCGGGCTAAGTGGCTCGCTAGTATTTTCGGACCCACACAAGCTACCCGACTGATTAATATTAGCGACGTCTATTATTGGCGATTGAACTACAGAATCATACATAATCTCGCTATCAACGCAGGTACTTAGCTTTGTCGTGCTGGATCCTTCTCCTATGGTATTTCTGCCGATGTTGTAGTTCAAGCCGACGCTGAAGATTTCGTAGCCTCTGATGTGCTATCGCAACCTCCGCTGCGCGATGAATCGACGTTGAAGAGGCCGCCGCTGGCTAGAACCACATGCTTTCAATCTCGCCTCTTCTTCCGCGTTACTTTTTTATCACTCCTAACCACTGCTAAACACGGTGCACACAACTATTGCAAGATTCGTGGCCCAGAGCCCCCACGCAAACTGCCTAACATGTCACAGACTTGGGACCTAGATCACGTCGTTAACTGTGAAAATTACAATTTCAACTTCACAACTATTAAAGAAACCTAATATTCACACTTTGCAATATTCTTATCGCTCAACTAACAATTTCCAAGTTCCTATCCCGGACGAGCCCCCAATTGCGAGCTAACATCCCAAAGATGTTCGGGCTCACATTTCGTTCCTTTTCGTCGAAATGTCTTGGCTCAAACTCGCCTAGGGGTTGATCCACACGTGTCACATTACACGCCCTAAATTAGACGCTTGTGACCCTTTGGTTAAATTGTCTGACTCATGGCAAGTTTGTGAACTTATATTAAACCTACAAAGTTAATGTAACATAAATTAACAGTAATAACAATATCGGGAGCTAAATTAACGATCCATATCTGATGTAGGCCACACAGTTGCGATCTGGTTAGAGTAATGTTTAGCCAGACAGCAAACTCAAAACGAAAACTCGTTAACTACGCGAAAAGGTAAGAGTTCACATCAGGCGCGCGGCTGCTCACCGCTCAGAGACTAAGTCGTTTCACTTCCTAGCTATCTAAAGACCGACAGTCCGTTTTTGAGTCTCCACTTAACCGTCTATCTGACTAGCTACAGCTTTGTAGTTGTTGTGGTCTTCAGTCCTGAGACTGGTTTGATGCAGCACTCCAGTACCTACTGCAACCTACATCCTTCTGAATCTGCTTAGTGTATTCATCTCTTGGTCTCCCTCTACGATTTTTACCCTCCACACTGCCCTACAATACTAAATTGGCGATCCCTTGATGCCTCAGAACATGTCCTACCAACCGATCCCACCTTTTAGTCAAGTTGTGCCACAAACTTCTCTTCTCCCCAATCCTATTCAATACCTCCTCTCTTCTACCCATCTAATCTTCAGCATTCTTCTGTAGCACCACATTTCGAAAGCTTCTATTCTCTTCTTGTCTAACCTATTTATCGTCCATGTTTCACTCCAATACATGGCTACACTCCATACAAATACTTTCAGAAACGACTTCCTAACACTTAAATCAATACTCGATGTTAACAAATTTCTCTTCTTCAGAAATGCTTTCCTTTCCGTTGCCAGTCTACATTTTATATCCTCTCTACTTCTACCATCATCAGTTATTTTGCTCCCCAAATAGCAAAACTCTTTTACTACTTTAAGTGTCTCATTTCCTAATCTAATACCCTCAACATCACACGACTTAATTCGACTACATTCCATTATCCTCGTTTTGCTTGTGTTGATGTTCATTTTATATCCTCCCTTCAAGACACTGTCCATTCCGTTCAACTGCTCTTCCAAGTCCTTTGCTGTCTCTGACAGAATTACAATGTCATCGGCGAACCTCAAAGTTTTTATTTCTTCTCCATGGATTTTAATACCTACTCCGAATTTTTCTTTTGTTTCCTTCACTGCTAGCTCAAAATACAGATTGCATAACATCGGGGAGAGGCTACAACCCTGTCTCACTCCCTCCCCAACCACTGCTTCTCTTTCATGCCCCTCAACTCTTATAATTGCCATTTGGTTTCTATACAAATTGTAAATAGCCTTTCGGTCCCTATATTTTACCCCTGCTACAGCTTATTCTACATTATTTTACAATTTAACATATTTAAACAATCATAGCTTGACCACTTTCACGTTCTAAATAAAGTACAATAATATTCGTTGCATAATAAAGTATGTTATATTCTTTTACATAAACCCAATACAGTTTCCTTCTTATCTTTGAATGCCACCGATGTGCTTTCTGAGAAATAAATAAAGAACGAAAGTAACTATTATGCACTAAACTTTACAAGAAATATTCTATTACTTAATGATTCAATAAGATGTCATGTTGCCATCGTTCAACGTGTTTTGTGTGCAGGAAATGATGATCTGATGCTTAACTGAAAATACTGATAATTTAAATTTACTATAACTTTTAAACAAATAAAGTTACAGAGTTTATATTTACAACATTTATCATTTTAATGATGTGCTTCTAAATGAAATGTTGATCGTTATGATCGACCAGAGCGTTCATATTTTAGCATCCACGTCTTTGTTACAAAACTTGTTAATTTTATTTTAACATTAAATCCTAAACTATTATGTTGTTGTTGTTGTTGTGATCTTCAGTCCTGAGACTGGTTTGATGCAGCTCTCCATGCTACTCTATCCTGTGCAAGCTTCTTCATCTTCCAGTACCTACTGCAACCTACATCCTTCTGAATCTGCTTAGTGTATTCATCTCGTGGTCTCCCTCTACGATTTTTACGCTCCACGCTGCCCTCCAATGCTAAATTTGTGATCCCTTGATGCCTCAGTACATGTCCTACCATCCAATCCCTTGTTTTAGTCAAGTTGTGCCACAAACTTCTCTTCTCCCCAATCCTATTCAATACCTCCTCATTAGTTATATGATCTACCCATCTAATCTTCAGCATTCTTCTGTAACACCACATTGCGAAAGCTTCTATTCTCTTCTTGTCCAAACTATTTATCGTCCATGTTTCACTCCCATACATGGCTACGATCCACACAAATACTTTCAGAAACGACTTCCTGACACTTAAATCTATACTCGGTGTATTATATCTATTATAGATATGATCAATCTTCTGGTTTTATTGGGATCACCATGAAAATTTATGAAGGATGGTAGATTAAAATTAATGTGGCTTCATTTCCTGAATTAATACAGAATTAAATAGTTTTCATAAATGTTTTCCTTTATGGCCGATCTTATGTCCGTCATATTTAACACTGCTACGTCTCCCTGACCACAAAAGGCTTCTACAGGATTTCCCTATGACGTAGGTTCTCGTCTGTCTCACTCGCACACTGCAGCTCCTAGGCCTCATTCAGCGCAATAGACGCCTGTGAATTTCCTATCTCGTGGCGAATCTGCGCTCTTTTTAGCACACGGTCCTGGACGTCAGGGTCATTTCACAATTCCTGGAGGCTGACTCTGTCGGCCATATATTTAAATGAGAGCGAAATGCTCGTTAACTCACACTATAAACTTAGGTGTGCCTCTTCTTAACCTAAGTCATATGGTAAGTATTTCCTCATGTGTTCCGACATTCCTCCAGACTCCAAGCTGATCTTTTACGAGGTCGGCTTCTGCCAGTTTTCCAATTCTTCTATAAAGAATTCGTGTTTTTTGCAGCTATGACTTATTAGACTGATAGTTCAGTAATATTCACCGCCTGTCTCATACAGCTTGTGCAACAGATTGAAGACTTTTGTCATGGCTGGTTGTGCCAATGCTATCAGTAGTTGTGACCGAGTCTCGGCTCTTCCAATTTTTTTTTTCCGTATAAGTTCTTTCAGTGCCCTGTCAAAATCTTCTCGCAGTATTATATCTCTCATTTCATCTTCATCTACGTCCTCTTCCATTTCTATTAAACGGCTTTCAAATTCATGTCCCTTGTATTGATCCTCTTTATACTCCTTCCATCGTTCAGCTGTCCCTTCTTTGCTAGGACTGGTTTTCCATCTGAGCTCTTGATACGATTACAGTTGCTTCTCTTTCCCCAAAGGCCTCTTTAATTTTCCTGTAGGTGAAATATATCATTCCACTAGTGTCCTCTAGTCAGTCCTGCTTAGCTATTTTGCACGTCATGTCAACCTTATTTTTAGGAGTTTATCTTCCCTTTCACTTTTTTTCATTTACTGCCCTTTTATATTTTCTCATTCATCAATTCAATTCAGTGTCTCTTGTGGTAGCCACGGCTTTCTACTAGGTCTTGTCTTTTTACCTGTGTGATCCTCTGCTGTCTTGACTATTTCATCTCCCAAAGCTACCCATTCCTGTTCTACTGTATTCCTTTTCACTGTTCTAGTCAATCATTGCCTAATGCTCCTCTGTAACTCTAAATAACCGCTTGGTTTTCAACTTGTCCGGGTCCCACTTAATTTCCTACCTTTTTGCAATGCCTTCAGTTTTACTCAACGGATTCATAACCAATAAACTGTGGTCAGAGTCTATATCTGACCCTGGAAACGCATTACTGTTTAAAAACTGGTTCCAAAGTCTCTGTCTTACCATTATATAATGTCTGAAACCTTCCTGTCTCTCCAGGTCTCTACCACATGTACAACTTACTTTCATTATTGTTGAACCAAATGTTAGCCATGATTAAATTATTCACTGTGCAAAATTCTACGAGGCAGCTTCCTCCTCCCCTCCCCTTCCATATTCACTTATTATTTTTTCTTCTCTTCCTTTTCCTATTGTCGAAGTCCAGTTTCCCATCATTATTGAATTTTCGCCTCCGTTAACTATCTGAATTATTTCTTTTATCTTATCATATATTTTTTCAGTATCTTCATGTGCGGTATTAACCGGCATATAAATTTGTACTATGTGGTGGGTGAGGGCTTCGTATCTATCTTGTTACAATAAAACCATCTTTATGTTGTTCGTTCATAGTAATTTCCTGCATTCCTGTTTTCATTGGCATCGTTAGACCTACTTCTGCATTGCTCCTATTTGAGTTTGTATTCATAATCGTGTATTCACTTGATCAGATGTTCAGATTTTCCTGCCACTGAACTTCACCGATTCCAACTGTATCCTACTTTAACCTATCCATTTCCATTTCTAAATTTTCTAACCTACCTTCTGATTAAGGGATCTAACATATCACGCTTCGTTCCATAGAACGCCAGTTATGTTTCTCCTGACGACGACATAATCCTTAGTAATATCTGCCCGACGATCCGAATGGGCGACTATTTTACCTCCTGAATATTTTACCCAAGATGATGTCATCATTTAACCATACAGTAGAGCTGCAGGCCCTCTAGGAATATTACGTCTGTAATTTCCCTTTGCTTTCGGCTTTTCGCAGTACCAGCACACAGGTACTTTTTGGTTGATGCTGCAATGTCAGGTCGGTCAATCGACGGGACTGTTGTCCTGCAGCTATCGAAAAGGCTGCTGCCCCTCTTCAGGAACCACACGTTTGCCTGGCCTCTGAACAGACACCTCTCCGTTATGTTTGCACCTACGGTACGGCTATCTATATCGTTGTGGCACTCAAGTCACCTAACCGACGGCAAGCTCTGTGGTTCATGGAGCGGGTGATGTAGTTTTTAAGCAGATAAAAGAGATTAAAGACTTGTCTAAGTTTAAAAATCTGATTTAATCCAAGTGAATGCAATTCCGTACTCGCAAATTACCTGAAACGATTCACGCTCTTTCTTTAACCCCTATGGGGTAGCACTACTTTTAGTTAAACTTCACTTATAGAGACTAGTGAACGTATTACACAAACCACTACGAACTTCACACCACTGTCGCTCGTCTTGCTCAGTCAGCAAAAATGTTACATTGGCACGTCAAGTGGATGTGTTAATATACACAAGATAAGCCTCTTTTTGACTACTTACTATCTGACTCAGAAATCTATATTTTTACCACCTGACTCTTGAGAATTGTAAGAGAGTAATACAAACGATATAGATCTTGCATATTTTAGAAGTGTTCATAACCGAGTAATTCAAGACTATCTGTATAACACACGTGCTCAAATTTGACTCCGAACGCAGAGCGAAAATGAAACTAAGTGCTTTGTACTCAATGACGGGGTTCAAAACAACCATGCAACCGCTAGGATGTATTCGTATGTG
Organism: Schistocerca cancellata; assembly: GCF_023864275.1. NCBI lineage: Eukaryota > Metazoa > Arthropoda > Insecta > Orthoptera > Acrididae > Schistocerca > Schistocerca cancellata. Next base: position 956,621,896 of record NC_064626.1, read on the forward strand.
ATAAGGATGTCTTAGATCGTCAAATGCGGCTGAGACTAGCGCAGGAAAAAAAGAAGCTACAAGAAATGAAAAAAGTAATATGGAATCTCGTTTAGAGTGGTGTCGTGCAATGAAAACTAAGTAAATGTGAGACATTCAAGGTTTTGTAGAGATACAATGGCAATCATTATTCATTACCGACTGGTAGATCAGTAAATCGAGAATCACAGAAATGGCTAGCCAAATGTAAACAAGGCGAGACCAAGGTGAAGTTTCTTTCTTTTATATTTGGGTGTGGGCTCCTTCTAAGCTAATTTTGCACTGTGTTCTCCTGTTTCGTTTTACCCTCTGCGAAGTAATCATTAAGAACAGTTTTCTATGCTTATGAGGAAACACGGCCCATAATCTTCCCGGTAGATGAAATCGGCTTCGTTCTTTCTTGGTGCAGAGCCAACAGCTTCCGCACACTGCCTTTATTGCTATTTTGTTTCGGGAAATGAAGTAATCGACCTTAAAGCAACAAAGTGACACACAGTATTATTTGGAATCCCTTTAAGGAACTTAAAATAAAGCTGAGAAATTTTCTAATATTGTCAGTCTTAGGGACGGAGGTAGTGGTTGTTAAGATAATCTTTATAAATGTTTCAGCATACGACCCCTGTTATGGGGAACTTAATCTACAGCAATGTGTGTCGGTAGCCAAGCAGCTCCCGTCGTCTGGCTGTGTAAGTTAATCCTACACAAAATTCACTTCAAAAGTACTCAAAGCGCTGTTTTGTATTTTTACCTTTTGAGGTGCATTTTATTTTGTATTAACTTAGACAGCCAGATGGCGGGAGCTTGTCTCCAGAAAGACGTTGCTGTGGATTATGTTCGCAATATTACTGGTAGTATGCTACAATATTTATAACGAAAACAGAAAAATTGTTTATGCATTCGCATTTCTTCAGTATTCAACAAATGCGATACAGATAAAGACGTAGTAAGTTAAAACGTTATACTTGATGTTGAAGTTTTAATAAATGAACAGTGAAGTTGTAGCAAGCAGTTAGCAATTTTCCTTTCTTTTGTGGAGCTATCAAATGGTTCAAATGGCTCTGAGCACTATGGGACTTAACATGTATGGTCATCAGTCCCCTAGAACTTAGAACTACTTAAACCTAAGTAACCTAAGGAAATCACACAACACCCAGTCATCACGAGGCAGAGAAAATCTCTGACCCCGCCGGGAATCGAACCCGGGAACCCCGGCGTGGGAAGCGAGAACGCTACAGCACGACCACGAGCTGCGAACTGTGGAGCTATCAACGAGAAAAAAATTTGAAGGTTTAAATTATTTGGAAAGTTAGTTGGAAGCGTTTAGTGTCCTCTCAAGTGGCGGACGAATGTATTCGTAATGTGGGTAATTTGTGCGCCTTGAGTTCACGCTGCCTCATGACTTAGAGGCTGGTCAGAACCAGTCTGGAAAGCTTGTAAGGGTATTGCAGGGTTGGTTATGCTGAGAAATAATTAAGGAAAAAATCGATACATTGCACTGTTCCCGATTTAATTGGCACTGACGTTAGCCGATCAGGTCGTTGCGAACGCAAATTGAAGTACTTGGCATACGCTAAATTGCGATGCTGACAGGTTCTTAAGTTAACAATTTTTTGAAGTCCCATTGCCGTTTAAAATGTGCCGTTCTCGGAAGTGCAATTTAAGTTATTAAACCATACGAAGAACACGTTTGACGATACTGTCTGAGGCAAGCTACTTCAATCTGCGCGTGCAACGACGTAACTGGCTAACTTCAGTTCTAATTAAACCGGAAACCGCGCTATGTCTCGGATTATTTCTCACCACAAACTACTCTGAATCACACTCATAGGTTTTACAGATCCTTTCTGACCTCACTATATAGACAGTTTCAAACATTAATACTTTACTTATTGTTGGAGCCTTTAACGTATGATTAAATCTCTGGTATTTTAAATTTTAAAATTTGTTCAGTTATTTTATGAAATATTGAAAATCGGATTTCTGGTACACCCAGAAGCCTTTAGATAGGCAACCAGCACCTGGAATTGTGCACCGTTCTAACCATTTAATTATATAAATAGCAGTTTCCTTAATATACCTATAGTGTCACTTCTTTCATACACTTCTCTCTGGCCTTCATACAATACCTTATTTTCCATTTTCTCGAAGTTTGTATCTGTGACTGCAGTTTCCACTTCCTTCAAGAGTTTAATGTTCAGGAGGAGTTCAGTCCCTCATCTCCAAACTGTTGCCAAAGATTGACCAGAGTCCTGTAATTAGTTCTGCTGGAATTTCAGTTAACGATAAACCATTCATCAATAACAATTTTATGGTGACATGTGTATTTCAGTTCATCCATTTGAATGAAACGCACAAATTGCCACTGGTAACAGCTTCGTAAGCAAAATTATTTGTTTCGTAGTCGTGCGATACGAAACAAAAACCACTCATATTATGAAGCACATGCAAAAGATAAGGATGGTGTGAGACTTTGCACCTCCCTAATTTTCCCGTGATGCTGAACACTCCCACTAACGATAAAGAGATATGATCATATTAAGCGTAACGGTTTTATTTTTTACATTTTCAGCACGGTGCAAGAAGTGTGCACCTTGAGACAACACTCGAAGGCATTTCGTATTTACGTAGTAGCGGAACCACAAGTAGAGCGCGAGCACTATGAGATAGCTCGCCAAAACTTTTGTATCATTTATGTAATGGTGTAACTACAACTAGAGCCACTGAACGCTACAACAATGAGAGGCACAATTAGCGGCAGTTCGCTTTGATGGACGCCGCATACTGACATACCAAAGGGCCTTCGCAATTCCACTCGACTCGACTACAGCACAGAGTGAGCAAATACTACATGGTCGCGGTTGATATAAATTACCAGTGGAATAGTAGCCGTTGTAGAAGCACTGAGTGTACGACAAACTTGAACGATAGATCATTAGTGTTTCTGAGTGCCGGGCAGCAGTCATGACCCTGGAAAAAGCATGGAGCAAAGTGAGATTCTATTAATTTTTAAACATGTGCGTTAGCAGCAGATAAGGACAGTGTACAGTAATCTGGTCAATGGCCTGAGGCAAGTTCACTTCGGTTTCGAAAAAGTGGGAAATGATTCTAAAATATTTCTCCGTGACTATATTGTGAAGAAAAATTGTGTCCGTTTGCGGAGACGCTTGCTGTGTACGCGATAGGCTTTCTCCGTTTTTGTAAAAGCAACCGTGAAACGTTATGAGTGCGTTCCGTTGTTTTTATTACCTTGAAGTGATACATGTCATACAGTCTCCGTATTTTCAAATATAAATTCACTAAGATAATTTATTACTTTACGCAAAAAGTTCTTCAATCAGCTAGTGATAATCACACAAGACCTTTCACTCACAGTTTTTCCTATTTTCGTGTTATTTCGGATTTCTTCCTCAGCACTTCAGGACTTGATTGAACAAAAAAATTCACAGCATTTTGTTTCTCCTTCTAAATAGTGTCACGTTGTGCAGGGCTAATGAAATTCTTCTTTCTCCTCTCCTTAATTCTGCGTCCCACTGTGCGCTGCCCTCTTATTTTCTTTCGGACCCAGTCCTGGCCAAGTCCAAAAGCTTACAGTGTCTCATCTCTTTGCGCGCATTCCCCAAGTGCCCCGAATGCAAGTGTTCGCAAGAAGTCCGCTTTCCATGTAAATCCGTGCTTTTTTTCGCAACTCTAATGCAGAGGTGCTACCTGCCTTCTTCTTTTATTTTAGTTTTCCATAGTCAGTTTGTGCAAATTGAAGAGGGGATTACTTGTGAGTTCGTATTTATGTGGAATGTTTTGGGGATCTAGGGGAAGAGATAATCAGACTGCGATTCAAACGGCACTCCTTTTGATAACATATTCAGAACCATTTTTCACTCGCTTAATCCAGCCTTGTATTAAACTACTTTGCACTTTTGCAGGAACAGCCTGAAGCGTATGATAACTATGTATCTAGACTATACTGACCTCTATTCCAGAAAGGCTTAAAAGAATAGGCCAATGCGTCCCTAGACTCCCTGCTGACCGGGTAGGAATAACAAGACAAATAGTGGCAGTAGCAACATCCAACTAACAGGAGCAGAGCAATACTGCCTTCACTTCATCAGGATTTTGTAGGGCAAACAATAAGTAATTGCTAAAGTAAGCACTGCTGCTACGGTCGCAGGTTCGAATCGTGCCTCGGGGATGGATGTGTGTGATGTCCTTAGGTTAGTTAGGTTTAAGTAGTTGTAAGTCTAGTGAACTGATGACCTCAGCTGTTAATTCCCATAGTGCTTAGAGCCATTTGTATTTTTTACTAAAGTAAACAATAAGCAAAACTTAAGATGCCTAAGTTCATTAATATTGCTGTACCACGATGTGCCACTTTTAAGTAGCAAAATGGACGAATTAGATGTGCTCGTCAATGATGATCTTAATGGAGTGTCAATACTTATCAAAGAACGACAAGCACTGTTACAATTATGAATTCTGAAACGGTAAGTTGCCACAGTCGATAGTCTCATAGATACTGTGGAGTGCGTTTGTTAGAAAGAGCTGTAAATCAAGAGTAGAACTGAAACAGTTGAAGAGCACTGAAAAACACCTTTAGTAATATATCTGTGTGTGTGTGTGTGTGTGAGTGCGCGCGCAGTAGATTATCAGAAAACGGCGTTACTATTGTATCTTATACACGTCTCATGAACAGGTATTCTTCCTTTGCTTTTAGAAAATGTCACAGACTGGCTGGGCAATATGCTGAAGTGTCCTGCTCTGGTGCAGTACAGCCCTAGAATTACACTCGATAGCGATGACAAGCGTCTGTCTTCCGTTCAATACACCAGTCAAAAACACGACTGATCCATCTCCCTGGTAACCCATGGAACTGCATGTCTGGGGCGTATATTGATGTCAGTTCACTTGATGACTCTTCTATGACGACCATAAATATCCTTCTACCTGCCTCTGGAAAACTCACAAACATGCATTTACTATACATAGGGTTGCTAAAACCATACATATAAATCTTGTATATGACTTTCTGATTGTTTAAATATGCCAAGTGGATTGGTTTTATAAGTATAGCCGGCCGGAGTGGCTGAGCGTTTATAGGCGCATCAGTTTGGAGCCGCGCAACTGCTACGGTCGCAGGTTCGAATCTTGCCTCGGCATGGGTGTGTGTGATGTCCTTAGGTTAGTTAGGTTTCAGTAGTTCTAAGTTCTAGGGGACTGATAACCTCAGAAGTTAAGTCCCATAGTGCTCAGAGACATTTGAACCATTTTTCTTTATAAGTGTATTTTGAATAATGTCTCTTGTCGGTTACGCACAGGTGTTGCAATGCATAAATATTGCATTAAACTTACCACAACCACGAGTATTATACATAAAATAGAACTAGAATTTCACCAGTTTTACGAGGTGACAAAACGATACATAGCTTGTGAGTCATTTGCTTGTCATTATGATGAACTTAGCTAAATTAGCATTATTCGCCATGAATTATTTAAACATATATATCTATATCTAGTTATCCTTATTTAGTGCCCGGTATTGACATTATATTTATGTTTTCCAATTAGTTCTTAATCAATAATCTTTCATTCGAAATTTCTGTCACAGTTGCGTGTATTTTGTACTGGTGACCAGTTTCGAACGAAGCCGTTCATTTTCAAGCCAGGCGTGCAGTAAAATGCTCATCGAAGCATACCCTCACGGACATAATCAGATAACGTACGACAGTCTCACATCAAATATGATGGTAATCATATGACAGCGTGATACTTCCAAGAAGTTAAACAGTAAAAAAGTTGGAACCACATACTTTTTAATAATCGCGGTCGACATGATAACTTATTATTCAGATGGTACTGCCATAATAAAAGAAATTTATACTGACATTCGATGGTGATGTTAAAGCACTATCGGTTGACACTCTTGTGATCGCTCAAGGTCATTTATTTCTTGAATATCTCTATATTCCATTGTTACTAGCTAAGGCACTTTTCCAGCAACGGACTGCGTCATCAACTGTACTTCATCGTGTTGTTTTTCTCTTTCATGTGGTGTCATTCGTTATTATGTAGCTTTATTAATACTGGTTTTATTCATGCAGCAGTTGTGAAATAATTTGCGTCATTTGAGGTCATGTCGTGATAGACCCCATACGACACACTTCGACTTGCAATGGCCTCACGCCCGGAAGAAGAATGCTCAGTAACGTTTCAGTTTGCTTCGGAATCTACAAATCCTATCTATAGCAGAAGCTCTGGCGTCATCTCCTGTGATGTGATAATCCTAACACGCTACTTTCTCACGACTATTCCCGCGTCCGTAGGGACTCGCGCCACACCACACTGTCTGTCAGACCCGCGCGGGTTGGCTGCACCTGTCTGTCATTCGCAAAGACCTGAGTCGAAATTAGGTGTCTGGATTGGACGGCATTCCTTGAGAGTTGCTGAGACGTTTGGGAGAACGTACTATGTCAAAACTAATTCACTGGTATGCAAGACACGAGGGCATTCTGAGCCGTCCGTGGTTACCGAACGGTTCTAGGCGCTTCAGTCCGGAACCATGCAACTGCTACGGCCGCAGGTTCGAATCCTGCCTCGGGCATGGATGTGTGTGATGTACTTAGGTTAGTTAGGTTTAAACAGTTCTAAGTTATAGGGGACTGATGACCTCAGAAGTTAAGTCCCATAGTGCTCAGAGCCACTTGAACCATTTTTGGACATTCTGAAAAGTAATGCCTCCGAATTTCTTATGTGAAAATTCTTAACGATATGTTCTTAAAAAAAGCTGAAGTTATTAAACATTCTACATCATAATTCTTCATGTCTTCATACTTATTTCTCAACGTATTCATCCTGCCTGCGAACACATTTTCTCCCAACGAGAGACCAGTTTATAGATACTGCCAATGTATAATGATGGAGCCACAAGGTAACTCCTGATTGCACCACTTCGTCACTATTGAAGTGAAGTCCCCGGGTTCCCGGGTTCGATTCCCGGCGGGGTCAGGGATTATCTCTGCCTCGTGATGACTGGGTGTTGTGTGATGTCCTTAGGTTAGTTAGGTTTAAGTAGTTCTAAGTTCTAGGGCACAGATGACCATAGATGTTAAGTCCCATAGTGCTCAGAGCCATTTGAACCATTTGAAGTGAAGTCCTCGAAGGGGTTTTTTTAAGTTTTGGTAACAGATCGAAATCGGATGATACCAAGTCGGCAGTGTATGGAGGATGGTCGATGACTGTGAACTCAAGGCTTCAGATTCTTGCAGCTGTCGCAGCGACAGTGTGTTGTCTGGCATTGCCGTGCTAAGGGAGAGGGTGGTTCAAGTGTGGACGAACTCTTCGAATTCGCAGCTCGGTTACTTCACGCTATTTCTCACGTACCGACATTGTTACTTTCAAACAGCCAAATTAACGCTACAATTTGGAGCCCTCTAGCGACAGATGGCTGCAAATACACTGCCTGAAAAGAATTAGTACACCCTTTCAGAGGAGCCCAATTCACTCAAGATTTATTGTTACAACACTGCGTATAGAGGACATGAAATGATTACATTTACAGATCAATGGCATAAGCTATTCTCAGGTACCAGGTATTGACGTATATTAGTACGTGGTGGAGCCTCCACGAGCGTCAATACAGGCGCTGATTGATTTCCAGTTGATTGTACAAATGGGAAATACTGTACGGGGGTGCGTTACCTTGACGCCTGGTCAACTTGTTCACGTAGTTGTTGGTTGACAAGTCGTACGAGTCACGTCTCGTCCCATTATATCCCACACATGTTCGATTGGATACAAGTCTGGAGATCGTGCTCGCCAGGGAAGTTGCTGTACGTTTTGCAGAGCATAGTGAATTTCACAGGTAGTGTGTAATGAGCATTATCCTGCTTCAGCAACACACCACCTTCCTGTTACAAGAATGGCAGAAGAATGGGTCCAACAGCATTCCGCACTTACTGAGCACTGGTTAACTTCCACATCAGAAACACCAAAGACTGTTTTTAGCAAAACCTTGTTGAAAGGTAGACACAAATGGTGCTCTGGTAGCTATGCAACGACGCCATCTGCTGGCGGAATACGTTGAAACCATTATCAGTACATCTGATATCTACCAGGTGTATTAACTTTTTTTTAAGGCAATGTAATACAGCTGGAATATTGGAATTTCATGTCGATATAGTTAGAAGTTTGCGCTACTGAAGGTATTTTGTTTTCATGTTCTCTAGCGAGAGAAACCTGAAATACGAAACAAACATAGCGCGTATGTTACAGTCGTCAACTTGTGAAGAGCAGCGAAGTGTATATCGATATTTGTGGGACAAAGGGCATAAGCTGTGTGAAATTCACAGGGCCATGCGTGGTGTGTATGGGGAACTGTAGCAGTGTCTACAGGTGGTGTGCATTCTTCCAAGAGGGCCGTGTGAAACATAATGATTCTCCACGCTCCTGGCGGCCACAAACAGCTGCAATACCGCAGGACATTGGAGCGAGTGAGGCAGCAATTTTGAACGACCGGCGTGTGCAACTGCTAACTTTAGCGCAGCAGTTCAAAATTTGCTATGATGCGGTGTACGATATTGTTCATGACACGTTGAAATTTCGAGAAGCTTGTGCTCGCTGGGTGCTTAAGAACCCGACAGACAACCTCAAGGGCCAGCAAATGATGACAAGACTGACAATGCGGTACGCCGCTGAAGGGCGTGACTTTCTGAAAGAAATCATCACTGGCGATGAGTCGTGAGCATACCATTGCAAGCCCGAAACTAAGCGGGCCTTTATGGTGTGGAAATATGCTGGTTCTCCAGTACGAAATAAATTTAAAGTGTCTCAATCTGCGAGGAAAATGCTTCTGACTGTTTTCTGTGATACGCATGGTGTGTTACTAGTGGACTTTGCTGAACACGGGACCACTGTGAATACTGAACCCTACATTAAAACTTTGGTTAAGTTGCGTCATACACTTCGTGAGAAACGCCAGAACATTAATGCTCACAGTATCGAAATTCTTCATGACAATGCTTGCCCCATGTTGCACTTCTGTTGTTGAGAAAATCGCTAAATTTGGGTAGGAGGCGGTCCAACATCCACCGTACAGTCCGGACGTTGCAACGATGGCATTTCAAATTTTTGGTCCTACGAAGAAACTCATGGCCAACCAGCGCTTTACGACAGACGCGGAAGTGAAATCAGCAGTCCGCAGACGGCTTGCTCCAACCAAACGGACTTCTACGAACAGGGCATGTTGAAACTGGTGTCGCGATAGGAGAAACGTGTTGAGAACATTGGCGACTGTCGAAAAGTAGGTAAAAGGCGTAAGTTCATTTGTGATTTTTTTTTGTTTTCTATTAAACCTATTTGCAACAAAATTATTGCGCGTTCTTTTCTCATCTTCCCTCGTAGGAATGAGGAATAAATATGTAAAAGCGTTTTACTGAAATAACTTTAAGGGTTCTCGCACAAAAATTCAGCAACCGTTATTACTCAGAACGCCCTCGTGTAGGAAATACACTCAGTTTTCAAGAAGAAAATATGATTAATTCATACACGAATATTCCGGTACCTGAATGCCAGCAAATAATGAAACAAAATTTAAAAATACAAGAAAACCTCAATATAGGGGAAATTATGGAGTTAACTGAACTTCTCGAACTTTCGTTATCATAAAATTGTTCGGAATGCAACAGAAAAATATATCATCATAAAGAAGGCTCGCTATGGGCAACAGCCTAGCTAGAACATGAATGTCATTAAGGGAATCAGCAAACTGTTGCATTTCTGTTTCATTGCCTTCAAATAGTATGAGTATGTCGTCGACATATCTTTTACAGTAAACAGTTTCTCGTTGTAGACTGCGATGTGATTGGAAAAACGTATTTTCTAAGTCACTGACGAAAATATCAGCTACGTTCTAAAAGCATACCTTGATTTAGTAGCGTTTCGGACGGTCTAAGGACTTGTTCCCATACAATGTTCTTGTTGTGGTCTTTAGTCCGAAGACTGGTTTGACACAGCTCTCCATTCTACTCCATCCGGTTTGAGCCTCTTCATCTCCGAATAACTACTGCAATCTACATCCATATGAATCTCCTTACTGTGTTCAGCTCTTAGTCTAACTCTATGATTCCCCCCCCCCCCCTCCCGACCACCACACTTACCACCAATATTAAATTTGTGATTCCGTGATGTCTCAGAATGTGTCCTATCAACCAAGCCCTTCTTCGTCAAGTTGTGTCAAATTTATTGTCTCCATAATTGCATTCAGTAACTGCTCATTAGTTACGTGATATACCAGTCTAACCTTCGATATTGTTCTGTAGCAACACATTTCAAAAGCTTCTATTCTCTTTTAATATGAATAATTAATTGTCCATAATTCACTTCCACACACGGCTACTTTCCAGACGAATATATTCAGAAAAGACTTTCTACCACTTAAATCTATATTCGATATTGACAAACTCTTCTTCAGAAATACTTTTCTTGCCATTGCCAGTCTGCATTTTATGTGCTCTCTACTTCGGTCATCATTAGTTATTTTGCTGCCCAAATAACAAAACTCATCCACTAGTTTAAGTGTCTCGTTACCTAATTCTGATTTAATTTGACTATATTCCATCATCCTTGTTTTGCTTTTGTTGATGTTCATCTTATATCCTCATTTCAAGACAATGCCCATTCCACTCAGCTGCTTTACTGTCTAAACAGAATTACAACGTCATCGGCAAACCACAAACTTTTTATCTCTTTCGCTGCACTAATTCCTACTCCGAATTTTTCTTTTGTTTCCTTTACTGCTTGTTCAACGTATAGATTGAATAACATCGTGGATAGGCTACAGCCCTGTCTAACTCCCTTCACAACCACTGCTTCCCTTTCACGGCCCTCGACTCTTACAATTGCCATTTGGTCTCTGTAAAAGTTGTAATTAGCCTTTCACTCACTGTGTTTTGCCCCTGCTGTCTTCAGAACATCAAACGAAGCATTCAAGTCAACATTGTCAAAAGCTTTCTCTAAGTATACAAATTTTATAAACGTAGATTTGCCTTCCTTAACCTATCTTCTAAGATCAGTCTAGCGTCCGTGTTACCTCGTGTGTCCCTGCATTTATCCGCAATCCAAACTGATTTTCCCAGAGTTGGCTCCTATCAGTTTTCCTCTTCTTCTGTAAGAATTCGTGCTAGTATTTTGCCACCATGACTTAATAAACTGATAGTTCGGTAATTTTCTCGCCTGTCAGCAACTGCTTTCTTTGGAATTGGAATGCCGGCCGGTGTGGCTGAGCGGTTCTAGGCGCTTCAGTCTGGAACCGCGCGACCACTACGGTCGCAGGTTAGAATCCTGCCTCGGGCATGGATGTGTGTGATGTCCTTAGGGTAGTTAAGTTTAAACAGTTCTAAGTTGTAAGGGACTGATGACCTCAGTTAGTTTAAACAGTTCTAAGTTGTAAGGGACTGATGACCTCAGTTGTTAAGTCCCATGGTGCTCAGAGCCATTTGAACCATATTTTTGGAATTGGAATTATTACATTCTTCCTTAAGTTTGGTGGTATTTCGTCTGTTTCACACATCTTGCACACTAGATAGAAGAGTTTTGTCATGGCTGGCTCTCCCAAGGCTATCAGTAGTTCTGACAGAATATCATCTACTCCTGAAGCATTGTTTCCTTCAGAGCTCTGTCAAATTCCTCTCGCAAATTTATATCTCATTTCCATCTACGTCCACTTGCCTTTCTGTAATATTGCCTTAAAGTTTGTCCTTTTTTATAGAACCTCTATGTATTCCTTCCACTTTTCATCTTTCCCTTCTTTGTTTAGGACTGGTTTTCCATCTGAGCTCTTGATTGTCATACAGTACTTCCTTTTTCCCCAAAGGTCTCTTCATTTTCCCAGTATGTGGTATCTATCTTTCCTGTAGTGAAATATGCCTATAAATCCTTACATTTGTCCGCTAGCCATTTCTGGTTAACCATTTTGCACTTCCTGTCAAACTCATTTGTTAAACGTTCGTATTCCCTCTCGAATGCTTCATTTGCTGCATTTTTATATTTTCTTCTTTCATCACTTAAAGTCAGTATTTATGGTGACATCCAAGGATTTCTACTAGGTTTTGTATTTTTACATATTTGATCCTTTTCTATCTTCACTATTTCATCTATTAAAGCTATCCATTCAACTTCTATTGTATTCCTTTCCATTGTTCTAGTAAACCGTAAACTAATGTTTCCTCTGAAACTCTCACCAACCTCTGGTTCTTACAGCTTATCACAGAATGAGGTGGCGCAGTGGCTAGCACGCTGACTCGCATGGAAACCGTCTTGGAAAGACGGTTAAAGTTCGCGTCTAGCCATACAGATTTAGGTATTCTGTGATTTCCCTAAATCGGTTCAGCAAATGCTGGGGTGGTTCCTTTGAAAGGCCACAGCCGATTTCCTTCCCCATCCTTCCTCAATATGAGCTTGTGCTCCGCCTCTAATAACCTCGTTGTTGGTGGGAGGTGAAACACTAATCTCCTCCTCCTCTTTCAACTTATCCATGTCCCATCTTCGTAATTTGCTACCGTTTTCCAAGATCTTCAGTTTTAGTCTACAGTTCATATCTAATAAATGATAGTCAGCGTCCATATTTGCCCCTGGAAATGTCTTACAATTTAATATTTGGTTCCTATATCTGTGTCTCACTATTATGTAATCAACCTGAAACCTTCCAGTGTCTCTAGGTCTTTTCCACGTATACAAACTTTATTTATGATTATTAAACCAAGAGTTAGCGATGATTAACTTGTGCTCTGCTTTTATATTAGCGCACGTTTCTTCAGTCCTTTGATTATCTGTAGAGCTAGTTGGCATAAAACTTGTACTACTGTGGTAGATTCTCTTGGCTACGATAATGCGTTCACTGTACTGTTCATAGTAGTTCACCGACGTTCTTATTTGCTTATTCGTTACTAAATCCAATCCTGCATTACCCCTATTTTATTTCGCTTTTATAACTCTGTATTCACCTGACCAGAAGTCCTGTTCCTCTTGCAACCGAACTTCAGTAATTCCTACTATATCTAACTTCTACCTACCCATTTTCGTTTTTTAATTTTCTAGCCTACCTGCCTGATTAAGGGATCTAACATCCCACGCTCTTATCCATAGAATACCAGTTTTGTTTCCCTTGATGACGATATGATCCTGACTACTCCCCACCAGAAGATCTGAGTAGGGGACTAGTTTACCTCCGGAATGTTTTACCCACGAGGATGCCGTCATCATTTAACCATACAGTAGAGGTGCAAGCACGGGAAAAATTACGGCTCTACTTTCCACTTGTTACCAGCCGTTCGCAGTACCAGCATAGCAAAGTTGTTTTAGTTGGTGTTACGAGGCTGTATCAGTCAGTAACCCACACTGTTGCCGCTACAAATACTGAAAAGGCGGCTGCCCCCTTCAGGAACCATATGTTTGTCTGGCCTCTCAACAGACACCCCTCCGTATGGTTGCAACTACGGTACGTGTATCTGTGTCGCTGAGGTACGTAAGCCACCCCACCGACGGCACTGTCCATGATTCAAGGGGGGAGGGGGGGAGGTGTCCCATATATATCCCACATAAGCACTGTTTTTTTTTAAATACAGGGTATATCGGATATAAGTGCAGATATTTCTGTCAGTGACTGAGGAAGGTGTACTGAACAACATTATATCACTATTGACGTCAGTTGTAGCCTAATCATTGTAGCAATTACGAGATGTAATACCTCCAGGTACATGCGGCAACAGTGAGGCATTAATGCTTATAGTTTCCTGGGCAACAGGTCTGGTGATGAAGTGTGGACATGCGAACGAAAAATGGTTAATCTATACAGGCACGGACAGTGTACATATGACCAGGCAGAAAACATCAGTTCGTAAAGTTCGTGACATGTTCTTTCTCTCTCTCTCCCTCTCTCTCTCTCTCTCTCTCTCTCTATCTCACACACACACACACACACACACACACACACACACACACACACACAGAGAGAGAGAGAGAGAGAGAGAGAGGGGGGGGGGAGACAGAAATAAACGTAACAGAAATGAATAGTCGTTAGTTTTCAGAATATACTTCGTTAGATTGGCAACATGTGCGTAAACAAACCAAAGAGGGTGAGACACATAATGAACTCAGAGTGGTTACGTCTTGAAATCACAGTTTTCGATCAAATAAATATTATTAGTCACAGGAGACTGATACGTGCATCACAACTATAAATGCAAACAAGATGAAAAGAAAGGGGGAAGAAAAAGTTTGAAACATAAAAACATTCGTATGTTTCGTCAAAGACCTGTAGTACGACGTCCTGCATTCGACTAGATCAGATGAGACGCAGACGCCAACTAAAAACGAGAAGAACTATGAGTAATCACTTATATACATTAGAAACACAACGTGAACTGTCTTATGATATATAAATAACACATATAAAAACAATTCTGTACGATTCTAGATCCCACTGATTACGCCTTAAAGTGAAAAAAGGCGAAACGCGTCTGGAAGAAATAAAATAGAGTGGAGCAAGAAAAGGCGATTTTTATTTACAAAACTAATACATCTGTTCTTCTTGTGGAGAATGGTCACACAAACAAACTCGAGAATTAGGTCTTTTTGTGGATGTCACTAGCATTTGTAATCAATCCAAAGATACATACAGCAACAGAAGAAAAGGTAAATAATATTCTTAAAAGTATTATTGAGTGGTTTTCTGCGAATGGTCTCACTCTCAATTTCAGAAACGCACGACATATTTAGTTTTGAAAGTATAAAGGTACTACACGAATAACAACTGAACACAGGAATTAATGGCTAGGGTGGAAATGTCAAAGTTTGTACGTGTCCATACTGATGAGAATTTAAACTGCAGAAAACACATTTTGGAACTCCTAAAACACCTTAGTTCAGCCACATTTTCACTTAAAATCATTGTAAATCTTGGGTAGAGCGAAATAAAAAATCTGACATTGTTCATATTTTCATTCAGTAACGTCGTGTAGAATGATGTTCTGGTGTAACTCAACATTAAGAAAGAGAATATTCATTGCTCAAAAATGTGCTTCAAGAATCATGAAACATCATTTTTGACATAAGCTAAAAAGCAGTACCTGGAAGGCATGTCACTTACGACACTACAGAAAGCCACAAACTCATAAAACGCTGTTTACCTCGAATAACATATTATAAGAAATATTGGTCTCCTGTAATACAGATACTGCTGATCACTGGTTAACACATAGAACTAGTCCAGTAAAATAAACTACCACAAGTAAGCAGCTTATGTCAAATATATAATAATTAATACGATATGCGTGAAAAAATATTTTGATTGTGTCGTGGTGAAGACTTATGCTTCAGGCTCGTAGTGGACGTAGGAGATTTCGTTGAAAATTTTAGGTGCAAACTTCACAAGCATATGTTATTTTCTTTTTTTGTAGTTAACTTGATGAAGGTGCAATGTCAGCTTATAAGTATTATCTTCCTTTATTATAAAGAGTCTGAATTGTTCCAGTTTTGGTCTACGTGCAATTCTCAATACAGTTGTGACTATTAATTTTAATGATACCACTACTCCTGCTACAGGAGGTATCATTCCAACAACGGTTGGGAAGGTAATCATGCATGATGTCACACCAGATCATATTCTCCTAAACGTTGCAAGATACCTCGCACAGACATGTAATGGGCAATGTATTGGTTGGGGAAGTCCAGTGCGTTGGACACCTCGCGCTGCCGATCATAATCCCTGGATTTTTGGTTCTGCGGACACTGTAATCCTTGGTGTATGATGTGAAAACATACTGGAACGCGTCATCAACGCCTGCTAGAGCATCCATGACCAACGGGAAATTTTTCAGAAAGTACGTAATTCTCCAGGGCATTGGACAGTAGTGTACCGTTCTATGAATGGACACTATGTTGAACGCCTGCTTTAGCGATGTCTCTCAAATGCAGTTCGTTTGTAATAGCAAGCAAATTGCATTAGAAGTTCTGCTATTGACAGTTACAGAATAATGTGTTCTCATTTGTTTGCTGCCTTCTGTAGGTCGGTCGTAAAAGAAAGAGCTAACAGTGGAAGAGATATGTTTGACAACAGCGAAGATGAACAGATGCTCATAGTTCTTAAGGAACGCACTTTAAAACCCATTTTTAGCGGACATTTGTTCTTGTTTTGGTTCATACTGCCGCTTCTCAAACTCTGGAATACTGTTTTTTAGTACACTGTATTTTACTCATCTATAAACTGAGCAAACTAACATGCACCTATTATTTACTGACAAAGCTCTTCCGATGTTGTTTGTTGTGATTTTCAGTCCAGAGACTGGTTGGGTCCAGCTCAAGATGCTAGTACATCCTGGACAAACTTCATCTCTGCATAATTACTGCAACCAACATACATTTGAATATGCTTACTATAGTAAAGCATTGGTGTCCCACTAAAATTTACATCCACCAAATTCCCTTCCGTTACAGAACTGTCAGTCAATTACTGTCCAGGATGTGTCAAGTGTGCAGTTAATTGTTTTTTTTTTATTATTTAGTACCACCTCATCTGTTGTCCCATCTACCAATTTAATCGTTAGCATTCTGTAGCACTACATTTTTAAAAACTTCTATTCCCTTCTTCCTTGAACTGCTTATCATCAAAATTTCTATTCCACGCAAGGCTACACTGCTTGCTATGCAAACCCTTTCACAAAAAGTTGCTAACACTGAAATAGTTACTAAATGTTAATAAATTTCTCTTTTTCAGAAGTACTTTTCTTGCTATTGCCAGTCTGTATTTTAGGTACTCTCTACTTCTGCCGTTATCAGTTATTTTTCTACCAAAGTAGCTAAATACTTTACCTCCCTTAGTGTCTCATTCCGTCAGCATCGTCCGGTTTAATTCGAATATATTACATTACTGTTGTTTCACTTTTGTTGATATTCTTCCCTTTCCAAGACACTATCCATTTTATTCAAATGCTCTTCTGAGTTGTTCGGCGTCTCTGACATAACTGCAGTGTCATTGGTAAACATTGAAGCTTTTTTTTTTTTTTCTTTTCCTGAACTTCAGTTTCCTTTCCAGACTTCTCATTGGCTTCCTTCACAGACTTCAACGCAGAGACTGAAAAATATCGGACCTGTGACAACCCTGTCTCAATCCCTTCTCAACTACGGGTTCCCTTCACGTCTTTCGATTCTTATAACTGCAGGCTGGCTTCTACACAAGTTGTGAATAAGCTTTCGCTTCCTATCTCTTATCCTTGATATCTACAAATTTAAAAGCATGTAGCCCAGTTAACATTGTCAAATGTTTCATTTAATTCTACAAATGCTATATAACGTTATGTTTGCCTTTCTTAACTTATCTTCCAACAGAAGTCGTAGCGTAAATATTGCACCGCGTGTTTCTGCATTTCTCCGGAACCCAAACTGATCTTCTGCGAGGTCGGATTCTACCAGTTTTCCAATTTTTGTGAATAAGACGTGTCATTATTTTGCAACCATGACTTACGAAGCATGGGTCGGTATGATTCACATCTTTCAGCACCTGCCTTCTTTGGAAACGGAATTGTTGTGTCCTTCCTGAAGTCAGAGGCTGTTTCACCTGTTTCATACATCTTGCACACCAGACGGAATAATTTTGTCGTGACTGGCTCTCCGAATGATCTTAACAATTTTGAGTACTGTCATCTGCTCTAGGGACCTTGTTACCACTTAGGTTTTTCAGTACTCCGCCAAATTCATTTGGAAGTCTCACGTCTCCCATGTCATCTTCACCTACTCCCGCATTTCCTTCCATAATATCGCCCACAAATTGGTTCCCCTTATATGGACTCTCTACATATTCTTTCCACCTTTCAGCTCTTCCTTCTTTGCTTAGTGCTGGGGTTCTACACGAATTCTTCATATTCATACACTTGTTTCTCTTCCTCCAAAGGTCTCTTACACTGCCGTATAGGCTGCATCTATCTTTCCCCTAGTTATGAATGCTTCTAAAGCCTTGCGTTTGTCCTCTACCATTCTTGCTTAGCAAGTCTGCAATGTTTGTCACTCCCACTTTTTAGACTTCTATATTCCCTTTCACCTCCTTCATTCGAAGCATTTTTGTATTTTCTCCCTCCCTCAGTTAAATTCAACGTCACGTTGGTTATCCAGGGTTCTTCTAATAGCCTAGTTTTTGTCCTTTCACCCAGATGATCCTCTGCTGCCTTCCTTATTTCGTCTCTCAAAACTGCGTATTTGTTTCTGTTGTATTCCTTTACCCTGTTTCAATTCAACATTGCCTAACGCTTCCTCTGAAACTCTCAAAAACTTCAGGTTCCTCTTATTTATCCAGGTTCAACTTTCTTGTCTTCCTACTTCTACATCTACAGCTACATACATACTCCGTAAGTCGCCGTTACGGTAGGTGGCGGAGGGTACCCTGTATCACTACTAGACATTTTATTTTCTGTTCCACTCACAAATAGAGCGAGGGAAAAGCGATTCTTCACACGGCACATAATTCCTCTTATATTCGTTGAGAAATATACGCTGGCGGCAGTAGAATCGTTCTGCATTCAGTTTCAAATGGCGATTCTCTAAATTTTATCAAGTTTAAGGCTGAATAACACGTAAACTTCTTTTGTTCTGCTGAAGTTTTCTTTGTTTCTTACTTCTTTTTAGCGCATTGTCCGCTGTTCAGGAAACAATGTGACCCAATAAAAGCTAGTTGGAAACAAACAAAAATCAATAGAACAAAAACAGTTTACTTGTTATAAAGTTGAAAATGGAACTACTCTATCTCGAAGTGGCGGGAGGATCCATAAATAAGATTTCTCAGTAGTGTGGCTCGAACGTCATCGAATTCCCACTTGAGTCCCATTCCAAATTCTCGATCTCTAGTCAAGAATGGAGCGCGCTAGTGTCGTATAGGCGATATCTTTAATAGATCAATCACATTTCCATAAAATTCTCTGAATAAACTGAACGTCCCCCCATGAACCATGGACCTTGCCGTTGGTGGGAAGGCTTGCCTGCCTCAGCGATACATATAGCCATGCCGTAGTTGCAATCACAACGGAGGGGTATCTGCTGAGAGGCCAGACAAACGTGTGGTTCCTGAAGAGGGGCAGCAGCCTTTTCAGCAGTTGCAGGTGTAACAGTCTGGATGATTGACTGATCTGGCCTTGTAACACTAACCAAAACGGCCTTGCTGTGCTGGTACTGCGAACGGCTGAAAGCAAGGGGAAACTACAGCCGTAATTTTTCCCGAGGGCATGCCGCTTTACTGTGTGGTTAAATGATGATGGCGTTCTCTTGAGTAAAATATTCCGGAGGTAAAATAGTCCCCCATTCGTATCTCCGGGCGGGGACTACTCAAGAGGACGTCGTTATCAGGAGAACGAAAACTGGCGTTCTACAGATCGAAGCGTGGAATGTCGGATCCCGTAATCGGGCAGGTAGGTTAGAAAATTTAAAAAGGGAAATGGATAGGTTAAAGTTAGATATAGTGGGAATTAGTGAAGTACGGTGGCAGGAGGAACAAGACTTCTGGTCAGGTGAATACAGAGTTATAAATACAAAATCAAATAGGGGCAATGCAGGAGTAGGTTTAATAACGAATAAAAAATTGGAGTGCGGGTAAACTACTATAAACAGCATAGTGAACGCATTATTGTGGCCAAGATAGACACGTAGCCGACGCCTACTACAGTAGTACAAATTTATATGCCAACTAGCTCTGCAGAAGACAAAGAAATTGATGAAATGTATGATGAGATAAAAGAAATTATTCAGATAGTGAAGGGAGATGAAAATTTAATAGTCATGGGTGACTGGAATTCGATAGTAGGAAAAGGAAGAGAAGGAAACATAATAGCTGGATATTGAATGGGGGCAAGAAATTAAAGAGGAAGCCTCCTGGTAGAATTTTGCACAGAGCATAACTTAATCACAGCTAACACTTGGTTCAAGAATCATGAAAGAAGGTTGTATACATGGAAGAAGCCAGGAGACACTAGAACGTATCAGATAGATTATATAATGGTAAGACAGAGATTTAGGAGCCAGGTTTTAAATTGTAAGACATTTCCAAGGGCAGATGTGGACTCTGACCACAATCTATTGGTTATGAACTGTAGATTAAACCTGAAGAAACTACAAAAAGGAGCCAATTTAAGGCGATGAGACCTGGATAAACTGAAAGAACCAGAGGTTGTACAGAGTTTCAGTGAGAGCATAAGGGAACAATTGACAGGTTTGGGGGAACGAAATACAATACAAGAAGAATGGGTAGCTTTGAGGATTGAATTAGTGACGGCAGTAGAGGATCAAGTAGGTAAAAAGACATGGGCTAGTAGAAATCCTTGGGCAACAGAAGAAATATTGAATGTAACTGATAATAGGCGAAAATATAAAAGTGCAGTAAATGAAGCAGACAAAAATGAGTACAAACGTCTCAAAAATGAGATCGACAGGATGTGCCAAATGGCTAAGCAGGGATGGCTAGAGGACAAATGTAAGGATCTAGAGGCTTATCTCACTAGGGGTAAGATAGATACTGCCTACAGGAAAATTAAAGAGACCTTTGGAGAAAAGAGACCACTTGTATGAATACCCAGTTCTAAGCAAAGAAGGGAAAGCAGAAAGGCGGAAGGAGTATATAGAGGGTCTATACAAGGGCGATGTACTTGAGGACAATATTATGG
Organism: Schistocerca cancellata; assembly: GCF_023864275.1. NCBI lineage: Eukaryota > Metazoa > Arthropoda > Insecta > Orthoptera > Acrididae > Schistocerca > Schistocerca cancellata. The sequence goes on from NC_064626.1 coordinate 956,642,598, forward strand.
AAATGGAAGATGATGTAGATGAAAATGAAATGGGAGATATGATGCTTCTTGAAGAGTCTGACAGAGCACTGAAAACATAAGTCGAAACAAGGACCCAGGAGTAGACAACATTCCATTAGAACTAGTGACGGCCTTGGGAGAGCCAGTCATGACAAAACTCTACCATGTGGTGAGCAAGATGTATGAGACAGGCGAAATACCCTCAGACTTCAAGAAGAATATAATAATTCCAATCCCAAAGAAAGCAGGTGTTGATAGATGTGAAAATTACCGAACTATCAGTTTAATAATTCACGGCTGCAAAATACTAACGCGAATTCCTTACAGACGAATGAATGGAAAAACTGGTAGAAATCGACCTCGGGGACGATCAGTTTGGATTCTGTAGAAATGTTGGAACACGTGAGGCAATACTGACCTTACGACGTATCTTAGAAAATAGATTAAGGAAAGGCAAACCTACGTTTCTAGCTTTTGTAGACTTGCAGAAAGCTTTTGACAATGTTGACTAGAATACCCTCTTTCAAATTCTGAAGGTGGCAGGGGTAAAATACAGGGAGCGAAAGGCTATTTACAATTTGTACAGAAACCAGATGGCAGTTGTAAGAGTCGAAGTGCATGAAAGGGAAGCAGTGGTTGGGAAGGGAGTGAGACAGGGTTGTAACTTATCGCCGATGTTATTCACTCTGTATATTGAGCAAGCAGTAAAGGAAACAACAGAAAAATTCGATGTAGGTATTAAAATCCATGGAGAAGAAATAAAATCTTCTAGGTTCGCCAATGACATTGTAATTCTACCAGGCATAGGAAAGGACCTGGAAGAGCAGCTGAACGGAATGGACAGTGTCTTGAAAGGAGGATATAAAATGAACATCAACAAAGGAAAACGAGGGTAATCGAATGTAGCCGAATTAAATCGGGTGATGCTGTGGGAATTAGAATACGAAATGAGACGCTTTAAGTAGTAAATGAGTTTTGCTATTTGGGGAGCACAAAACTGATGATGGTCGAAATAGAGAGGATGTAAAATGTAGACTGGCAACGGCAAGGAAACGTTTTCTAAAGAAGATAAATTTGTTAACATCGAGTATAGATTTAAGTGTCATGAAGTCGTTTCTGGAAGTATTTGTGTGGAGTGTAGCAATGTATGGAAGTGAAACATGGACGATAATCAGTTTGGACAAGAAGAGAATAGAAGCTTCCGAAATGTGGTGCTACAGAAGAATTCTGAAGATTAGATGGATAGATCACATAACTAAGGAGGAGGTATTGAATAGAATTGGGGAGAAGAGGAGTTTGTGGCACTAGACTTGACTAGAAGAAGGGATAGTTTGGTAGGACATTTTCTGAGGCATCAACTTAGTATTGGAGGGCAGCATGGAGGGTAAAAATCGTAGAGGGAGACCAAGAGATGAATACACTAAGCAGATTCAGAAGCATGTAGGTTGCAGTAGGTACTTGGAGATGAAGAAGCTTACACAGGATAGAGTGGTATGGAGAGCTGCATCAAACCAGTCTCAGGACTGAAGACCACAACAACAACAAACTGAAATCGGACATTCGCCTTTCTTACTGACGTCCTTACGTACTCTTTCGATCTCATATCCGCTTTGGAACATACAGATGCTTAATCGACGTGTCTGTGCCAAGCAGCAAATTACTAATGCTGTATGCGAACGTTACTGGATTTTTTTTCGTACTCATCTGCCTTAACTAACAATTTTCTACTTTCAGAATAAGCTGCTATTCATCCCATCAACTGAAAATTCTGTCTAAGTCATCTTGGATCCTCCTACAGTCACTCAACGACGACACCTTCCCATACACCACAGCGTCATCAGAAAACAGCCGCAGATTGTTGCTCATGCTTTACGTTAGATCATTTATGTACGATATATACATATATATGCCCATGAGGCACTCCGGACGATACGATTGTCTCTGGTGAACACACGGCGTCAACGACAACGTACTTGGTTCTACTCATCAAAAAGTCTTCGAGTCATTCACATATGAGCGAACCTATACCGTACCCTCGTACTTCGTTAACAGTCGGCAGTGGGCACCGTGTCAAACACTTTTCGGAAATACAGGAATGTGGAATCTGCCTGTTCCCCTTCATCCGCTGTTCGCCGAACATCATGTAATAAAAGGGTAGGTTCAGTTTCGTACGAGCGATGCTTCCTCAAATCCTGCTGATCTGTGGTCATAACGTGGAAATTTGTTATATTCGAACTGATAATATGTTCAAGAATTCTACAGAAAACCGATGTTAAGGATGTTGTCTGTTATTGTGAGGTCCATTCTTTTACTCTTCTTATACACAGGAGTCTCCTGCGCTTTCTTCAGTAGCTTGGGACTTTGCTCTGGGCCTGAGGTTTGCGATAGTTGGTAGTTAAGTAAGGGGTAAATGTATTTTACTCTTTGTATAACCGAACTCGGGCTCTATTCGGACGTGGCAACTTATTCGTTTTCCAATCTTTCAGTATTTCTCTACGCTGAGAATGCCTCTTTCTGTGTCTTCCATCCGCAGTCTGTGTGATGGTCAAACGACGGTATGTTTGCACGATTCTCCTGCGTGAACGATTACTTAAACGCGAAATTTGAAACTTCGGCTTTCCTTCTGTTATCTGCTGCTGTCACACTGGTCTGGCCAGCGAGTGACTAAGACCCGCTTAACGATTTTACGTAGAAGCGCAATTTTCTCCGATTAGATCTTTAGCTAAGGCATGACGACGGTAGTTTGTGTATGCTTTACCAATCGATCTTCTTTGAGACGCACTTCTTCCTGTTTCTTCAGTTTTAATCTGCAGTTCATTGCCAATAAATTAAGATCGGAGGTCCCAACTGTCCGTGGCAATGTTCTGCAATTTAAAATCTGGTTTAGAAATCTCTGTCTCACCATTATGTAATCAATCTTAAACCTTACATTGTACCCAAGTCTCTTGCGCGTTTACATCTTTTGTCATGATTCTTGAAACGAATGTTAGCGATGATCAGATTATTCTCTGTATAAAGTTCTACCAGGTGGCAGTGTCTTTCGTTCCTTTGCCCCAATCCATGTTCTCTTACTTACAAATTTTCCGCGTATTCCTCTTTCTACGACCGACTTCCAGTTGCACATCACAATCATATTTCTGTCCCCTTTAACCATTTGCATAATTTCCTTCGTATCAGCATACAGTCTTTGAATCTCTGCTTCGCTTGCGGAGTTAGTTGGCATATAAGCTTGAACTGCAATGGCGTGTGTTGTTTTCGTGTCTATTTGGGCTACAATATTGTGTTCTCTAATCTGCTAATAGTAACTTTGCCGCATACCTATTTTCTTATTCATAAGTAGGTGTACTCCTGCATTTCCTCTACTCGATTTTTTTTATTACCGTGTACTGATCTGATCAGAAGTTCTGTTGTTTCTGGCATCGTACTTCAGTAATCCCACTTTATCTGACTTCCACAAATCCATTCCCCTTTCTAAAATTAAACACACGAAATAATAATCTACTGAAACACTCTATCTATATCCATTACCATACAGATACAAAATGTAGCTGAATGTGACATTACCTGTGATAACATCAGCGCTAGTAATATATAAAGTTTTCTGTCAATAACATTGTGACGCTGCATACTTCTCATCACATAAGCAATAATGGGGAATTATATTTAACATTATTCTAGACTAGCTACATATTTACAAAGTAGCCTTCGATACATGAGTGAAAAGCTCTTGACAGTCTCATTTGAAATATCAACACGTATTTACATTACAGTTAAAATTCTACCTGTGGGCGCTTTATTTTATTTCTAGGCAAGAAAATATCTCAAATTTAATGTACACGTTGTTCAGAGACAAGGTTGATGATAAACCTGAACATATATTTGTGGTTTGTATTCCTCAGAAGCGTTATGGGAAGCATCAAGTACAGGAAAGACGTCTGTTTCCCAACCGCTTCAACAAAGCAATTTCAATAGAAATTGGAACACATGTACATCTAGTTGATTTATCATTAACCACAACATGTGATGCGGAGTAGAATTTTCTCCCAATATACATACCTAAGTTTCACCAATAAGGTAGCCAGAATTTGTAGTACAACCTACTAAAACCTTAATAACATTCTGACTGGGTGTGTTGCATCCTCCATGGAATGGGCTAAAATATTTATTTCCAATGGTATTTTATGGCACTGATCATTTCACGGGAACGACAAACGGCACCCACTCACTTTTCAACACTATAAATTGTTTTGTCGTATCATTTCAGTATTAACTGCAGGTTTAAGAATTCTAGATTGAGAGAGGAAGGGGCAGTCATAATGCTTTATGTTTTAAGTGTTGTTAAACATCTTTCGTGTTAATTATTTTGTACTTCTTGTTCTTCTGGATAACACCACTTTGGCTCCTCCAATGATTCAATGACCAAACAAAATTATATTTCACATTCACATGCAAATTCCCTTTTCTTGGAGGTTCTGTACCCAATAAAATAATTTGCTCTCTAATTAACAGATCCAGGGGACTTTATTCGAACAAGATGATACTCGTCTTCGACCATTCTTCGTCAATTACATAGACTGTCTTAAGATCCCTAAAACCAGAAAATACCCATCAATCTTATCAGTATAGAACTGAACAGGCTTCATCAATACATATATAACAAAAATAATTCCAACTCATTTCAAAACCTTTCTGTATAAAATATCATAGTATAATAATTACACAAAATGATACCAGTTTAAAAAACAATTGGGATGCGCATTAGCAGTCACTGGCATGACAGAGAGACTTTTTTCCTGGTTTCATTATTATTTGTCCTGCAAATTATCTTCCTCTACTATCTTATCACAATGGGAACACCTTGGACAATTAGCAGGTAATGGTCTATTTCGGAAAATGCTGGAGAAACACAAAATAAATTATCATATTTTGCACTTGTTCTGTGTTGCATGAACTCACTGCCATGTAACATTTCCACTTTCTTCACCACTGACAAACCATTTAGATAAACGTAAAACTCCTACTCCCTGACTTAATACTAGAACCAGTATAGAGCTTAAAAAATCGTAAAGATAGTTTTAGTTATGAACTACATCTGACAGCTCTTTATTGACACTCAATACTATCTACATTTCTCCTATTCACCTCTTAATCTGCTTGATACCATTCCGTCGCTTGGAGAATCTCCTTTCCAGGTGGCGAAAGAATTTTCTGTATCCTCCGGTTCAACAACTCGGTTTGTTCATCTTTCCCCTTCCATATGTCTGTTCCCAGATACTCTCCTAGCTTTACATTTTAACCCCAGCTATGGCTTATCAGTATTTTGCTTCCTTACTGCACACTAGAAATTACTTTTGCTTATGCTCGGTCCCTGGTGGGTTTTAGTCTCCCTTTGTGTATCCCGACCATTCTTTGCCCACCTCAATTTTACACGAGCTTTATTGAGCATATTCAATTGTTCCAAGTAATTTCAAATTGAACTAGCTCTTTACCAATCGTCCTCAATCATATTTTCTGTACATTGGTGGGCATCGTAAGTTCATTTAAGAACTTTACCCTTGTTAGGTGCCATTCAAAGCAATTTCAAAACACACCTCATTTAGGGCATTTGGTCTAAATCAGTGGTGGCCGCAAGCTGCCCGCGGGGCTCTAATTTTTGGCTTGCGGAGCTGTTTCATATGACAGAAAAAATTTAACTTTTATTTTAGGTAAAAAACCCGAAAAGAGTATTCAATCAAGTGTCTTTCGTATCATATACAATTACAGTAGGAATATCTCAATTCATTAACTCAACCATCGTCAGAGTTTAATCTACATTCCTGTTTGAAAAGCATCACTATGTTGGATTTATTTAGAAAAGCCCGCGCGCCATTTTGCAGAAAATATGATCGCCATAGCGATATGCGACCAAAAATCAGCAGTAGTATGGGTTCGTGACTGGATAGTTTGATGCGCTGCGCGAATGAGAAGAGTGCCAGACATAGCCAACACATTCTATACTTAATTTTACTGCAAACTCACATCATTATTGGCCGTAAATTGGCAGCCCTTTACGTGTGTACGGGGTGCACGTTCAATCGCGATAGATCTATCATCACTTAAGGTACTTAAAGCCAGCTTTTACCTTTTTACAATTAATCTGAGATGGTTGTCTTTAATTTTAGTAGGCTTGCACTTATTTTATGGAAAGTAGGTACACCAGTCGACTTTAACGATGGTTTCTGCCTCAGTACAACCGTTTAATTTTAATAGTACAAAACAAATATATGCTTAGTTGTAATAATGTGTTTTTACTGATGACGATTAAGGATTCTGCATTACAAAAGTAGAGAAGGGACCCTCCTAGTGCAATTTCATCCACTTGTCATTCTCTCTTATTTACAGCAAATAACAATGTTATCAAACTGAAATGTAGAATAGTAATTAAAACTTCCGGGCTAAGAGGCCGTGGTCTAATAGTAGAAATACTTCTCCTTGACGTTTCGTTGCCAGCTGGTGGCAACATCATCTGAGGTGAGTCTACGACTGCCCACGGCCTCTTAGCCCGGAAGTTTTAATTACTGAAGACGCCGGCCGTGAAAGCCTACACATTATGATGAAATGTAGAATAGTTTTAAGAAACAATCATAACTAAAGAAGTCGGAATGCTAGTTTAAGTGAAGCATATGTAATTTTTTGTATTTATGATACAAGTCGTTCAGAACTAAAACATCAATTTTGTAAAGCAGTTGAATAGTACTGTAAAACATTCTGTAGCCAACAGACTATGAAGTCTCCCAAGTGCGAATAATACTCAAATGAAGGACCGATAACTCAACAAGCAGTGTAGCTCTGTGATGCGATGCTAGACTTCGATGTGTATGGCCAGGTTTAGATTTCCAGGTGAGTTGTATTTTTAAACATGGGTGCATAGTTGATATATATTTTGAAACACAGTCACGTGCTCTGCAAGCAATATATATTTTGAAACACAGTCACGTGCTCTAAAACCATTGGTAATTGCTGGATTGCTGGTCTGAGTCTAGTTTCGGTCATTACTTTTTTAATTTTTTCCGTTCATTTCGAATACCTACGTCATATAAATATATATTAATTAGCTCATATTTGCCAGTTTTATGAAAAATGAAAGTCTTCCTATTTCTAGTTACATATACCACATAAAAATCCAGTTTTCATTACAGATGTAAATCCGTAATCACCGATCCTTTATTAATAAGGTTGTCTTAAAAAAAAGAAAAACACTTCAAATTAATTTTTTCCATCTTCATGTACCCTACACTTTTGTTTAAAAATTTACCACAACTGAGAATCGAAGGCCACTCATGTAGGATTTGGGCATCCTACCATAGAGCCACACAGCCCATCAAAACGGTCAGCTTGATTTACGGTGTTGTCCTTACAGGTGAATAACAACAAATTAATTGAGAAATAAACATAGACTGTCAAGAGAACTGGGGTGTTGCCATTTTGCCTTTTATTTCGTTTTTTACTAGTTCTCTTGTCAATCCTATGTTTATTTCTCAATTATTTTGTTGTTATTCACCTGTAAGGACAACACTCCGCAGCAACCAAAGGTACATAAAGATGGAATGCCAATAAGAGCAGTTATCAACTTCAAGAAAGTCCCAATATACAACATAGCCAAACACCTACTAAAGTTAGTTACAAAACACTATAAAGTAGAAAACAACAGAACAGTGATAAACACAGGAAACAGAACATACATGTACCACACACAGCACCACTGGTTTCATTCGAAACAGAAAATATGTATACCTCCATCCCTATCACGGAAACAATAGAAATCATAGAACATAATCTCTCGACCCACAGCAGCCTCACCACAGAAGCAATAAAAGAAATAACAAATATACTCTGACTGACAACTGCACAAAACTACTTTAAGTTCGAGAATGAATATTATCTACGAAGTGATGGACTGCCTGTGGGATCCTCAATCTCAGGAACTTTAGCAAAACATTTCCATCAGTCATTTAGAAAATTAGATATTTGGAAAGATAGCCACCAATGAAAGTTTCAAGATCATAAATTGTTACAGATATGTGGATGACATTATTCGTCTGGTAGATGAGCCAAGTGAAAAAATAAACTCCACTCATACATCAACAAAGCTCATCAGAACATGAAATTCACATTTGAAAAAAAATCAAATTAATTTTCTTGACATTACAATAAAATATGAAATGGCAAACATACATTTAACATCTTTAGGAAACCAACATTCACAGACACAATAATACATTCCACTTCTGACCATCCCCACAACCAGAAACTTGCAGCACTACGACATATGTGACATAGATAAACAGAATCCCACTCTACAAGAGAAACTATGGAAAAGAAATTAGTACAATCACACAAATAGCTAGGAACAATGGGTATGACACACATGTAGTACACAGACTCAATCAAAAAATAAAAACACAAATAAAAAACAAACACAACATATCTAGATACAAGAGAACTGACAAGTTGCAAACTTACAAACACACTCAACAAACACAAAAAATGGCAACACCACAGAGAAAAGTACCAGATAGTACACCATGACAGATAAATTAACACACAGAGTTGCAAACATCCTACAGAGACAGGGCTTCCAAATAGAATACAAGACCAGGCAAATCACACTTAATCCAACCAGCTACCAAGAGAGGCAAATTTCAACAATCAGGAATATATAAACTTGAATGTCAAAGCTCTGATGCAATATACATAGGCATGACATGCATACAAAAAACACATCTAGAGTTGAAAGTAGGCAAGAAACCATTCCACATTTGCAGAACATTTAAAACATCATAACATCATCCAAAAACATTGAACAAGAAATGAAAATAATGAAATAAGCAACCATGACAGACATCTTATACAAATGCAAGAAAACTTCCACATTCAGGAAGCCATCATGTAAAACAAGCATGCTATAAATGAACAAACACACATCAGCACAGGGCTCCATATTAAACTTAATAAAAGAAATGACAAGATAATAATCGTCCCTCACAAAACAAGGAAAAAAAAATTCCCCCTCTTCCCCTTCTGCACACAAACACGCGTTCAGAAACACGCGCACACACACACAAACACTCGCACACGCACACAAACACGGGCATGCGCATACAAACAAGCACATGCGCACACAAACACAAACACAGGAGGCGCCATTGGATCACATACACACACACACACACACACACACACACACACACACACACACACACACACACGAGAGGCCAACAAAAAATGTTATATGACACCAGAACACACACGCACACAAAAACAAACAAACAAAAATCATACACAAACAGATCACAGATACTTCAATAATTACACTCGAAAGTTGGCAATAACATTCAATCGTTGGCAATAACATCTGACAGTCACAAACCAAAACATTGCATCAAAACAAGTGTCCAGTTCCTAGTGCTGTGAGGTGTGGAAAAAAAAACCGCTAACTGGCTTTTATAATAAGAGGAACAATACCAAAAATGCAGCAAGAGCATTATATGTAGAAAATCGTCCACGCATCTGTAAGTACAGTTCAAAATACTACTACATAATAGCAAGAACCAACCACCAGAATTGCTTCTGACCTATAGGTACATTGCCCAAAATGTGAATTAAATAGCAAAAATATATACATACTCCAGGCCACTGAAGATGCCGTGTAGAAAATAAAGGCCTAAAGCTTATAGCACGGAAATTTTGTTTCATTCAGTTGCAGTCAGACGGTCCATAAAGTAAAAACTATCAGTATACCGTAATATAACACGCAATTGCGAAAGACTGCACTACAATCGTTGAAGATGTTAGCACTGAATGCTCGCAACTGACAGGTCAAATTCGTTGTTAATTCAAGTAGCCCCGTAGTTAATGTGCTGACGTCGCCTATACACCAGGGATACAATCAATCACGGACTTCGGACGTACGGTGTAGATTGTCATCATTTGTCACACATTTCCGCTATTTTCGAGTTTATTATGAGATGACAACATGGAGAAAAGCAAAAGTTCGAGCATAAAAGTTTCATGTAGTGTCGGGGAATCAATATCTTTTATCCCAAGTTTTTCTGTTTGTTGTATGGCATTCGCGTCAGTACTTAAAAGCAACATGTAATCCTTGTGTCATAACACATCCAGGATTAAAATACGATCAGCAAGCTTAAATTAAATTTCGTTGTTTACCATTCTGTAAAACAAAGCACCAGAAATACAAAAGGCAGCTCAAGTGCTATCCCCTCCCGCAAGTGTAGGACCTATCACCAATAGGCCACTTGACTATGAGTGTCAGCCGTGAGACTAAGGGCTCTGTACAGGGGAGGCAAGGTATTACACGTATCCCCCTAATCAAAATATTTGAGATTCTGCAACTGAAGCTGGACCATTGAGACACACGTCATCCCTTCGAAAAAATGTCTGTGACCAGTGTCAGAAGGAGGCAATCGCAAAGGGGTAGCGGCCTCTAAATAGTCGGCAGTTCAAACGTTCGATGGATAATAGTATGGTACCATTTACGAAAACGGCAGAAAGGGACGGGGAAGATTATTTTGTGCAAACTGTATTTGTGGCGCAATGTCTAACTGAATATGATGAAGAGCCTGTTCCGATATCTATTGAGGCAGCAGGATGCAACCAGCTACAGTTTTTGGTGGACGTTTGAGCTAACAATGTATGTCGTGTGAGTTACATGGTCAAACATCTGCATATACACACGTACTCTTCAAATCGTTGAGGAGTGCAAGGCATTAGATACTAAGTGCCGAATCGCATAAAAGGGTGCCTTTCTGTTCCTTTCGCATATGGAGTGCACGAAGAATGACTGGTTATTTGCCTCTGCGTAGGCTATGATTATTCACATCTTGTCTTAGAGGTCTAAGCTGAGCGATACGTTAAGTATCTGAAGTATATTTCTAGATTATTCACTTACTGCTGGCTCTTGAAATTCTGTAAGTAGGCCTTCGCTGGACAGTGACATCTGTCTTCAAGCATCTGTCAAGTTAGGTTTCTCATCATTTGTGCGACATTCACACGTGACCTGCTCTCCACTATGAGTACTTAATATTAACTACTAATGCTCATCAGACTAATCCACTGGAACACGCTCTTCATTGTCAGTCACTAGGAAAGTAAGCAGAAAAGAGTTGTAGCTTTGATTACCAAACTACTGTTAAAGAAATGTTCGAACATTGTCTTAAATGTAATAACATTATTACTTAAAGGCTGCTACTGACAGGTCGTGAATATAATTTATCGAAGAAAAGAACGAAATATTTAACGAGTTACAGGAATGCATTCTTCATCTGTTCTGGAGCATATATGAATTAAGTTTTTGTATTCGTTTAACAGCTGGTACATCATTAAACAAAAGTGTAGCAGTCGACAGTTCCTCGAACTTCTTTTCCAAGCCCTCCGGCCTTCTGTTGTTCCGAATAGTCTTTCCAAACAATATCTCACCCTGCCCCATCGTAAGTTCACCGGCAGGCTTCCAAGCTGTTGAAATATTCAGCACCCATTTGTGACGGCACAGCGCTCTTCCGTCTTTCTTCGTCGCCTCCTCTGCCGAGGCGGTGCTGCAGCGCTTTCTTGTGTTTCGCAGAATATTAGCGACGTAAGCCTCTTGACATCGAGGGTGGGATGTAGCCCCGCATCTGCTGTTGACGCGTTTCTTCTTTCCTCACCTGACGTTTCCATAAAAACATGTGCAACACCAGACACAATGTATCTAATTTATATTATAAACTCTTCTATAAAATTCATTACGGCCGCTGCGGCATTTATGTTATTTTTAAAATATACAATCCGCGTTTAATTATATGGGTTCCAGTGAATGCATAAACATTCACTCTGAAATAATTAAACAATGATAACACTACGTATGCATTGCAGCAAAATCTTCTCCGTATACTTTTCGTATGTAAATAGTACTGTGATTATCTCCGTTAACAAATTTATCAATAAAGATGAAATGCGTTTTAATTATTGCTGTCTTGTAACCAGAAGTAGATGGAATCATGGATTAGAGATGTTTACTACAGTTTCATTGTACTACCAAAGCAGCCATTTTGCTATCACATTTTTTGATACATGAACGGATGTGTGTTCCACTTGCAGATGTAAAACACGTAAACTCATCTATTAATTCTGTACGAGTCGGAAAAATTTAAAAACTGTTTTGTCACTGGATATATGGAATAAAAGAACAATTTGCGGGACAGAAAACAGATAAATGTCAAATAAAACTTAGGTAATTGTCGTTTAAACAGAAAAATGCCGTCTACTCTACACTGCTAAATTGTTATTTTAAAATTTTTTTAACACAGCTCATAATATTTATAGCCATTTATCGTCAGTTCCATGTTGAATGTTTGTCTCGTAAAGCCATATTGCAGCAAACTAAAAAATAATGAAGTGCAGTGCAGACGCGTTCAGAAATCAGTTTAAAGATTTTGCGTAACGAACGCCTAAGACTACCAAACGGATACAACTGAGAAATTAAAGAGTAATTTACCAGTTCAGTTATAACCGCTGGAAATACAATGGTAAAATAAAAGAACTGCAGAGGAACTGTACATGCATGTGTTAAATTAGACAAGGCGCCTTAATGATACACCGTTGGTGGGATGAAGCAGGAGGAACAGTAAAGCTTACAATGGAACATCCCCATCGCACCCCCTTCAGAGTTAGTTATAAGTTGGCACAGTGGATAGGCCTTGAAATACTGAACACAGATCAATCGAAAAAACAGGAAGAAGTTGTGTGGAACTATGAAAAAAATAAGCAAAATATACAAACTGAGTAGTCCATGCGCAAGATAAGCAACATCTAGGATATTCTGAGCTCGGGAGCGCCGTGGTCGCGTGGTTAGCGTGAGCAGCTGCGGAACGAGAGGTCCTTGGTTCAAGTCTTCCCTCGAGTGAAGAGTTTAATTTTTTATTTTCAGACAATTATTATCTGTCCGTCCGTCCGTCCGATGTGAGGTAACTGCGCCGTAGTATGATGACGCTACACCTAAACAAACATCGAAACACATGACGTCAGTCGACTACAGCGCACGGAAGAGAGAGTATTCCTGCTAACGAGGTTCCCTGGCTGGCAGTTGACTGTTCGCTACTTTGGACGAGAGTGCATTAAATACGTGAGATGCATTCAGCGGGCAATATGAATCCAGAAAATATAGCTCGCGACTTCAATAACAATGTCAATGAATATTTTCCGAAGTGTAAGGCATCGGAAAGTTCCTTAAGGGATCGAACGATTGTCGAACATTTGTATGATTATTTCCTACATTTGTTGATAAACAGTACGTGTAGTGATGATTGTCTGAAAATGAAAAATTAAACTACTCACTCGAGGGAAGACTTGATCCAAGGACCTCCCGTTCCGCAGCTGCTCACTCTAACCACGCGACCACGGCGCTCCCGACCTCAGAGTATCCTTGATGTTGCTTATCTTGCGCATGGACTATTCAGTTTGTATATTTTGCTTATTTTTTTCATAGTTCCACACAACTTCTTCCTGTTTTCTTGATTGATCTGTGTTCAGTTTTTCAAGGCCTATTCACTGTGCCAACTTATAACTAAATCTGAGGGGGGTGCGATGGGGAGGTTCCTTTGTTAGTAATGGTTGACTAGGCAATAATCTGGAGGGTTAGACAAATCGAAAGGAAGAATGATTAGAAACAACATGGGCAAAGTAAGACCCTCAGCACTGGGTGGGACATTTAGCCATTTTAGAAGTGGGAAATACAGCGTATATCAATTGCTTCCGGGGAGAGAAATGAAGTCTACATAATGTGGTAATGATACGATACGAGTGAAAGATAAGTTAATGCCAGGGCAAAGATACTGGTAAGACTGACACTACATAAAAAGTGTTAATACAAATCTCCATGCCACACAGTGCTTTGATTTAATGAAGGGGTAAAGGGCAGCTATGATATACCATGACATTATACCCTTCAGAGGCGTCGCTGCCATCTTTACTGTAAAATACCAAGATTCACAAATAGTAGTATACATCTTCTAGTGTGTTCCACAATAAATGACAATTTGAGTAATATACACACATCAAAAAAGTTTTGCATCACCCCGGTTCCCAGAAATCCTGAAGATAGATGTTGACTGTGGATATTGTATCAACGACACAGACCCTTTGACTGTTCAGAGATGTCACTAAACCCGCCCAAAAATGTAAATAATAATGCATTAGCAGCGCTTATTAGACGGAGGGGGTTCGACAGCCATTCAGTTCCAGTCATTCCACCAGGAAGGAGGTAACGGCTCGTGTTGTCTGTAGTTCAACCGTGTCTAGACGGTCAATACCGCGGTTCGATCGCGTCCGAATTGTTATTTTGTGCCAGGAAGGGCTCTTAACAAGGGGTGTCCAGGCGTCACAGAGTGAACCAAAGGGTCGTTGTTCGCACATGCACGAGGTACAGAGAGACAGGAACTGTCGATGATATGGCTCGCTCAGGTCGCCCAAGGGTTACTACTCCAGTGGATGGCTGCTACTTACGGATTATGGCTCGGAGGAACCCTGACAGCAACGCCACCATGTTGAATAATGCTTTTCGTGCAACCACAGGACGTCTTGTTACGACTCAAACTGTGCGCAACAGGCTGCATGATGCGCAACTTCGCTCCCGACGTCCATGGCGAGGTCCATCTTTCCAACCACGACATCATGCAGCGCGGTACAGATGGCCCAACAACATGCCGAATAGATTGCTCAGGATTGGCAACACGTTCTCTTCACCGAGGGTGTCGCATTTGCCTTCAACCAGACAATCGTCGGAGACGAGTTTGGAGGCAACCCGGTTAGACTGAAGCCCTTAGATACACTGTCCAGGGATGGCAGCAAGGTGGAGGTATCCTACTGTTTTGAGGTGGCGTTAGGTGGGCTGACGTACGTTGCTGGTGGTCATGGAAGGTGCCGTAACGGATGTACGATACGTGAATGCCATCCTCCGACCGATAGTGCGACCATATCGGCAGCATATTGGCGAGACATTCGTCTTCATGGACGACACCTCGCGCCCCGATTGTGCACATCTTGTGAATGCATTCCTTCAGGATAACGACATCGCTCGAATAGGGTGTCCAGCATGTTCTCCGGACATGAACCCTATCGACATGCCTTTGATAGACTGAAAAGGGCTGTTTATGGGCGACGTGACACATCTACCAGTCTGAGGGATCTACGCCGAATCACCGTTGAGAAGTGAGACAATCTGGACCAACAGTGCCTTGATGAACTTGTGGATAGTATGCCACGACGAATATAGGCAAGCATCAATGCAAGAGGACGTGCTGCTAGGTATTAGAGGTACCGGTGTGTACAGCAATCTGGACCACCACCTCTGAAGGTATCGCTATCTGGTGATACACCATGCAATGCGTGGTTTTCATGAGCAATAAAAAGGGCTGATGTGATATTTATATTGATCTCTATTCCAAATTTCTGCACAGGTTCTGGAAGTCGTGGATCTGAGGTGATACAACACTCAGACTTCGAAGGATAGCAGTTCAAACATAATAAATGACGAAAGTGTTTGTTCATAATGTAAAAAGAATACTCGCGTAGTAAACGACAAAATCGGTTGTTCGTAACCTAGAAAGAATGTTTGTTAACTAGACTTCAGTACTGGTTAGTATATTTTGTTTAAAATGATGTACATTTAGAAATGAAGTTAAAACTATTGCAGGAAGATGGAATATTCATGAAACCCAGTTATTGTAACATTAATTGTTAAAAATATAGAAAATTTATCATTGGAAAACTGCGTTTTATGAAACAGCTTTTAAAAATAGGTTCTTGTTCTTCGCTGATCTTGATTTCACATGTGAAATGATTTGTGGTTTTTTCCGTAACACTGTTCTACTAACAAGTAAGCAGAAAGGACATTTGTCAGTATTTAGAAACATTTATTGTGTTAAATATACATAACAGGAATATAACGCACATCATGAACACGCAAATAATTTCAGTTTATTGACCTACAGAGTTATGATTATTGTAGTAATGTAGCCAGTTAACCAAAATAATTCATTCCGAGTAAAATTAATGTCAGCAGAAATCTACACAATTCTAATGAAAACCAATGTCAATGGCGAGCTATTCTTTGTTAATATTGACGTATGTACTCGTACATCATATAAAATACATCATCATTTCTATTGCTGAAAGCATTTTTTTCATTGAGTTAGTTAACGTTAATAAGTTAAGCTTCATGAATAACTTCCTTTTCCACTTTACGTAGTGTATATGCCTGTGCAGCGAGGAATGACCAGCATACAAACCGTCTAACCGAGAGCTGGAAAACACCCTCAAACTAACCCGTTTAACCATCTGATGGTCTCGAGTCAAGAGCAGGAATTCGATCTCTGCCTGAAGCTCGATCCTGCGATTCAGGCACGAGACGAACAACCTCAGCAAATTTGCTGCTTCCAGCAGGAAACGTAACGAGGGTGTGCGGGCGCCGCGGCGCTGCCGCAGGCCTAACGCTGCCCACAGGTGACATGCTAACTGCTTATCGCATAGCCAGAGGCCAATTAGAGCCACTCAGCTTAATGAGGACGCACCTCAAGGTCGGCGTTATTACGTGCATTGTCATCGAAATCAATAAGCACCAGTGGACGGCCACGCTACTGGACGCAGAAAGACACAACGACGTTTGTCTTTCCTTCACCTGTAACTTTGCATGTACTTCTACTGCTTTAATATTTAACATACTCATAATGAAATTAAGTACTCCTTCAATATTTATGGACAAAGATGATGATATAATTGCGTCATACTGTAATAGGCATTTTAATCAACACGTTGTATGCTATGGAAATAAATGTTGAGGTTTTACGCATAACTCAGTCTTGGAAAATGACTGTGCGTTCATATTCGTTATCGACTTCATTTGTCTGTCATACAAGGAACAGCTGTTCCACCGCTTTTGGTTCTGACGATATACGGCTTCCATCAGGCATTAAACAAAACTGTCTTCTGTGACAACTAGCAACGAAACAACCGACATCACTTCACATCTTGGGACTGTTACTTAGAATTGTTTTACAGGATTGTTATCACTAAAGTAATTTATATTACCAAACAGTTGAAACGGGACACAATTCAAAAATACGTTCAGGACGGAAAATAGTAGTTTGTAGTATCCTCGGAGATGTTGTTTTTAAAACAAATTTATTGAAAGAGTTTCAGGACCTGTTCAACATCTGTTAGGTGAGGGTCAAAGAGAATCATCCTTTCTAGATCCTCTGGTCACGAGGAATGGCGAAAACCTGCGACACAACTTGTGTTTCAGGACCTGTTCAACAACTGTTAGGTGAGGGTCAAAGAGAATCATCCTTTCTAGATGCTCTGGTCACGAGGAATGGCGAAAACCTGCGACACAACTTGTGTCGGATACCAACACACACGGAACGACAGCTGTAGAAACTGACAAATCATCACCTGTGCCACAAAACAGGCATGACTGATATGCCCGTAACGTTAGGAAGACGAATACGTGACCCACAGCACCTGAGACGGAGGCTGTAACACCTAGAAAGCGACCTGAGAAGCAATGGATGCTTCACTAGTTACATAAGAAGTGACACAGGATCGAATACTCGGCATAGTGACACATGGGAAAAAATGTCGAGTAAGGCCTTTCTATCATACACTATTGGCGATTAAAATTGCTACACCACGAAGATGAAGTGCTACAGACGCGAAATTTAACCGACAGGACGAAGATGCTGTGATATGCAATTGATTAGCTTTTCAGAGCATTCACACAAGATTGGCGCCGGTGGCGAAACCAAAAACGTGCTGATATGAGGAAAGTTTCCATCCGATTTATCATACACAACGTTGTTGTGATGCCTTGTGCAAGGAGGAGAAATGCGTACCATCACGTTGCCGATTTAGATAAAGGTCAGATTGTAGCCTATCGCGATTGCGGTTCATCGTATCACGACATTTCTGCTCGCGTTGGTCGAGATCCAATGACTGTTAGGAGAATATGAAATCTATGGGTTCAGGAGGGCAATACGCAACATCGTGCTCGATCCCAACGGCCTCGCATCACTAGCAGTCGAGATGACAGGCATCTTATCCGCATGGCTTTAACGGATCGTGCAGCCACGTCTCGATCCCTGAGTCAACAGAAGGCGACGTTTGCAAGACAACAACCATCTGCACGAACAGTTCGACGACGTTTGCAGCAGCGTGGACTATCAGCTCGGAGACCACGGCTGAGTTTACCCTTGACGCTGCATCACAGACAGGAGCGTCTGCGATGGTGTACTCGATGACGGACCTGGGAGCACGAATGGAAAACGTCATTTTTTCGGATGAATCCAGGTTCTGTTTACAGCATCATGATGGTCGCATCCGTGTTTGGCGACATCGCGGTGAACGCACATTGGAAGCGTGTATTCGTCATCGCCATACTGGCGTATCACCCGGCGTCATGATATGGGGTGCCATTGGTTACACCTCTGGGTCATCTCTTGTTCGCATTGACGGTACTTTGAACAGTGGACGTTACATTTCAGATGTGTTGCGACCCGTGGCTCTACCCTTCATTCGATCCCTGCGAAACTCTACATTTCAGCAGGATAATGCACGACCGCATGTTGAAGGTCCTGTACGGGCCTTTCTGGATACAGAAAATGTTCGACTGCTGCCCTGGTCAGCACATTCACCAGATCTCTCACCAATTGAAAACGTCTGGTCAGTGGTGGCCGAGCAACTGGCTCGTCACAATACGCCAGTCACTACTCTTGATGAACTGTGGTATCGTGTTGAAGCTGCATGGACAGCTGTACCTGTTCACGCCATCCAAGCTCTGTTTGTCTCAATGCTCAGTCGTATCAAGGCCTCTATTACGGCCGGAGGTGATTGTTGTGGGTACTGATATCTCAGGATCTATGCACCCAAATTGCGTGAAAATGTTATCAGATGTCAGTTCTAGTATAATATATTTGACCAATGAATACCCGTTTATCATCTGCATTTCTTCTTGGTGTAGCAATTTTAATGGCCAGTAGTGTACATTCCTGGAGTGTCGGACAGAATCGACCGTATATTGTGCAAACACAACTTAAAGACTTTTATAAACCAAAAACGATCACAACGTCTCAGGTCGGCAAAGAAGAAAAGCGACCAACTTTCAATGTCAGGGATATACCGCATACATACACATGTGGAAAAGTGTATGTTGGAGTGATAGAACCATGAATTAACACCAGGATCAGCGAACTTGCGCGGTGTTAGCGATTGGGGCAGGAGGAGAAATCGGCCGTGGCGGAGCAAGCGCTTTGTGAGGCCGACAACATAATGAAGTTCACCGACACTGAAGTTCCTATCTTAGAAAAGAACTATCACAACTGCTTGTTCAAGGAAGCAGTAGAAATACCCGAAGGTAACAATAGCTTCAACAAGAAAGAAGAAAGCCTCAACATGAATGGGTCCTGGATTCCCGTCCTTCAGCGAAGATCAGTGCACGTAGGAAGCTGAGAACCGCAGTGACAATGATCACGGAACAGCGTTGGGACTTGGGCGCTACAGGTACATATAATCTGCGGCCACGAGCTCGACTTCAGTCCACCACCAGCAATGAGCAATGGAGGATGTAGCTCTGATAATGCCAGACACCCTTGTTGTCTGAACTTCAGAAGAATCAACAAACAAACATCGGTGGAAGAACCCGAGATAGCAACGAACCGGCAATATGTCAAAGAGTAGCACCTTATTCTTAAAAAAATACGATGTAAGCTGACATTTATAAATTTTGTGCTTGAAGGGGGGGAACTGGCCATAACAGACCTCAGTCGCATTGCAGTTAATTGTTGTTCTGTTAACAAGCATCCAGTGCTCTATTTGTGAATTTCTATAGCCAACATACACTATGAATTATTTGAGCTTACTTACTTGATTGTGTTAGAATGACGTGAGGGGAAGTTGGAGAGACGAACGTCATGAGATTCGGATTCCTGATAGCAGATACCAACAGCATAGTACCTTTGCAGCACATTAACGACACCATCCAAGGAGGAAAGGAAGGAAGGGAGATAAGTGTTAACGTCCCGTCGACAACGAGGTCATTAGAGACGAGCACAAGCTCGGATTACGGAATGATGAGGGAGGAAACGGCCGGCGATATTTCAAAGAAAACATCAAGATGTTTCCCTTAAGTGATTTAGACAATTTAATGTGTGCATACGTAGTTAGCAAGCAAAAGTAACAGATACTATAACTACCTGTCTTAAAAGGCGATACATGGCAGAAATGCAAAATAATTTACTTGTTAGTTATTGTGAAAAGTAGTCTCTGAACTAAATCAAGAAGCTGCACCCTCTTCCCATGCTTTTTTTTTAATTATTTTTTTTTTTGATTCAGTCTTCTGACTGGTTTCATTGGGCCCCACAAAAATTCCCGAACCTACGTCCTCAATTATTTGCTAGATGTATTCCTGTCTCCGTCTTCTTCTACAGTTATTGCCTTCTACAGCTCCCTCTAGTACCATGGAACTAATTGCCTCGCGTCTCAACAGATGTCCTGTCATCCTATCCCTTATTCTTGTCAGTGTTTCCCACATATTTCTTTCCTCTCCGATTCTGCATTCCCCACCTTATCAATCCACTTATGTGTCAACATTCATCTGTAGCACCACAACTCAAATGCTCTGATACTCTTGTTTCGGTTTTACCACAGTCTACGTCTCACTACCATACATCGCTGTGCTACATTCTCAGACATTTATTTCTCAAATTAAGGCCTTTGTTTCATACTAGTAGACTTATCTTGGCCAGGAATGTCCTTTTCGCCAGTGATAGTCTGCTTTTACGTCCTCATTGCTCCGTCCGTCATTGGTTATTTTGCTGCCTAGGTAGTAGAATTACTTCATCTACTTCGTGACCATCAATCCCGATGTTACGTTTCTCGCTCTTCTCATTTCTGCTACTTCTCTTTACTTTCGTCTTTCTTCCATTTACTCTCAGTCCATATTCCATACTCATTACATCCTTCATTCCATTCAACAGACAGTGTAATTCTTCTTCACTTTCATTCAGGATAGCAATGTCATCAGCGAATCGTCTCATTGATATCCTTTCACCTTGTATTTTAATTCCACTCCTGAAACTTTCTTTTATTTCGATTATTACTTCTTCGATGTACAGATTGAACGGTAGGGGCGAAAGACTACATCCTTTTCTTACACCCTTTTTAATTCGAGCAGTTCGTTCTGGGTCGTCCGCTCTCATTATTCCCGCTTGGCTCTTGCACATAATGCATATTACTCGCCGGCCTTGTAGCCCAGCGGTTATAGGCGCTTCAGTCCGGAACAGCGCTGCTGCTACGGTCGCAAGTTCGAATCCTGCCTCGGGAATGGAGCATATTGCTCGCCGGCCGCTGTAGCCGAGCGGTTCTAGGCGCTTCAGTCCGGAACAGCGCTGCTGCTACGGTCGCAAGTTCGAATCCTGCCTCGGACATGGATGTGTGTGATGTTCTTAGGTTAGTTAGGTTTACGTAGTTCTAAGTCTAGGGGACTGATGACCTCAGATCTTAAGTCCCATAGTGCTTAGAGCCATTTGAACCATTTTCTGCATATTACTTGTCTTTCCCTATTATCTTACCCCAATTTTTCCCCGAGTTTAGTACACCGTGCACCATTTTAACTGTCGAACACTTTTTCCAGGTCGACAAATCTTATGAACCTATCTTTATTTTTCTTTAGTCTTGCTTCCATTATCACCCGCAACGTCAGAATTGCTGCTCTGGTACCTTTACCCTTCCTAAAGCCAAACTGATCATCATCTAACATATCTTCAATTGTCTTTCCCATTGCTCTGCATATTATTCTTGTAAGCAACTTGGATGCATGAGCTGTAGAGCTGATTCTGCGATAAATCTCGCACTTGTCGCTCTTGCAGTCTTTGGAATTGTGTAGACGAAATTTTTCCGAAAGTCAGATGGTATGTCGCCAGGCTCATACATTCTGCACACCAACATGAATAGTCGTTTTGTTGCCACTTATCCCCCCCCCCCCCCCCAATGATTTTAGAAATTCTGATGGAGTGTTATCTGCCTTATTCGATCTTAAGTCCTACAAAGATCTCTCTTAAATTCTGATTCTAATACTGGATCCCCTTTCTCTTCTAAACCGACTCCTGTTTCTTCTTCTGTCGCTTCACACATATCTTCCCCCTCATAGATGCCTTCAATGTATTCTTTCCACCTATCCGCTCTCTCCTCTGCATTTAAAAGTGGAATTCCCGTTGCACTCTTAATGTTATCACCCTTGCTTTTAATTTCACCGAAGGTTCTTTAGACTTTCATATATTCTGAGTCAAACCTTATATCATTTATTTTTCGATTTTTGCACGTTATTCATGCAGCCATATCGTCGTAACGTCCTCGCACTTCGCCGGACGTTGTAGCCGAGCGGTTCTAGGCGCTTCAGTCCGGAACAGCGCTGCTGCTACGGTCGCAAGTTCGAATCCTGCCTCGGGAATGGAGCATATTGCTCGCCGGCCGCTGTAGCCGAGCGGTTCTAGGCGCTTCAGTCCGGAACAGCGCTGCTGCTACGGTCGCAAGTTCGAATCCTGCCTCGGACATGGATGTGTGTGATGTTCTTAGGTTAGTTAGGTTTACGTAGTTCTAAGTCTAGGGGACTGATGACCTCAGATCTTAAGTCCCATAGTGCTTAGAGCCATTTGAACCATTTTCTGCATATTACTTGTCTTTCCCTATTATCTTACCCCAATTTTTCCCCGAGTTTAGTACACCGTGCACCATTTTAACTGTCGAACACTTTTTCCAGGTCGACAAATCTTATGAACCTATCTTTATTTTTCTTTAGTCTTGCTTCCATTATCACCCGCAACGTCAGAATTGCTGCTCTGGTACCTTTACCCTTCCTAAAGCCAAACTGATCATCATCTAACATATCTTCAATTGTCTTTCCCATTGCTCTGCATATTATTCTTGTAAGCAACTTGGATGCATGAGCTGTAGAGCTGATTCTGCGATAAATCTCGCACTTGTCGCTCTTGCAGTCTTTGGAATTGTGTAGACGAAATTTTTCCGAAAGTCAGATGGTATGTCGCCAGGCTCATACATTCTGCACACCAACATGAATAGTCGTTTTGTTGCCACTTATCCCCCCCCCCCCCAATGATTTTAGAAATTCTGATGGAGTGTTATCTGCCTTATTCGATCTTAAGTCCTACAAAGATCTCTCTTAAATTCTGATTCTAATACTGGATCCCCTTTCTCTTCTAAACCGACTCCTGTTTCTTCTTCTGTCGCTTCACACATATCTTCCCCCTCATAGATGCCTTCAATGTATTCTTTCCACCTATCCGCTCTCTCCTCTGCATTTAAAAGTGGAATTCCCGTTGCACTCTTAATGTTATCACCCTTGCTTTTAATTTCACCGAAGGTTCTTTAGACTTTCATATATTCTGAGTCAAACCTTATATCATTTATTTTTCGATTTTTGCACGTTATTCATGCAGCCATATCGTCGTAACGTCCTCGCACTTCGCCGGACGTTGTAGCCGAGCGGTTCTAGGCGCTTCAGTCTGGAACCGCGCGACCGCTACGGTCGTAGGTTCGAATCCAGCCTCGGGCATGGATGTGTGTGATGTCCTTCGGTTAGTTAGGTTTAAGTAGTTCTGAGTTCTAGGGGACTGAAAACCTCAGAATTTAAGTCCCATAGTGCTCAGAGCCATTTTTCCCCGCACTTCCTATTTATTTCATTCCTCAGCGACATGTATTTCGGTGTTCCCGAATTTCCATGAATATTTTTGTACTTTCTTCTTTCATCGATCAACTGCAGTGTATCTTCTGTTACCCTTTGCTTCTTTTCAGTTACCATCTTCGTACCTATGTTATCCTTTCCAACTTTCGTGACTGCCTTTTCTAGAGCTGTTCATTCTCTTCAACTGTACTTCCTGCTGACCTATTCTTTATTGTTGAATCTACAGTCTTAGAGAACTTCAAGCGTATCTCGTCATTCCACAGTACTTCCATACCCCACTTCTTTGCGTATTGATTATTCTTGACTAATCTCTTAAACTTCAGCTTACTCTTCATCACTACTACATTGTAATCTGAGTCTATGTCTGCTCCTGAGTACGCCTTACAGTCCAGTATCTGATTTAGAAATCTAAGTCTGACTATGATGTAATCAAATTGAAATCTTTGTATTACCGTAATTAAACTGAGCATATATCGTCTCTAATAACTGCCTTTCCAGATAAGACGAATACATGGCAGACTATAAATTTATTATGGATCTTGCCTTTCTCTGGCAATTAATATCACTTTTATATGAGAAAATAATGTGCCAATACAATGGTCAACACCAATTCTTACTTTATGTCTTAATACATACATGTACCTTCAATGTCCGTCAGCCAAAGGAGAAAGCAAGAAGAGGTGGGAATTTAATATGGCCGACTGTTTTATAAATATTCTTAGCAGCTGGTGAGTCGTATTAGAAGATAACAGTGATTCAAACTGAGCGCGTCAAGCACCTGTGTAAAGTTAAGTAATCTTTGGAAAAGGTAAAATATATCTCGAATTACCAAGAGAGAATAATAATGGAAGTTGTCATGACGTTTCAATTCGAAGCCAGGTCCTTGAAATTAGATATCAGCTTTGGTGGAAGTGTTAAGATGAAAAATGCAAGCTTGCTTGTTACACGTGTAGTAATAATTCTGATTATAAACAAAAGTGAAACGCAATCACATTTCATTCGTAGGTGCATTCATTCAAGCGATATTTTCTGTTATATATACGGTTTTTTGTGAGAAGAAAGCTTGGAAACCGACCGAACGTAGCAAAATATTTTCTCAGTATTTAAGGGAAGAGCACATAGATAGAACGTCAGTGTCGTAAGTCCTATATTAACGGAAGCGTTTTGTTACGGAAGCAGCCTTTCCATATCACATACTTCTCTTTTTGCTTATTAAAAATGCGTTACAAAGAGAAAGTTACATTAACACTGCGAAATGCGCCGTATTACTGAATTATATACGAATTTAAGACCAGAAAAGGCATGAAAATACTTTCATGATTCTGTGTTATCCACGAAAGTACTGTAACATTTACTGTTTAAAACAATTGTTGGGTGCTCACGACAGAATAAGTAGCTGTCGTAAATAGTAGTCTGCTAATGTTTGGCGGCTTCAAAACAGGTAACACTCATTCAACAACACTTCCTGCAAATGAGACGTTATTTTGACGTCACGCGCAATATCGACGACCTCAGGAACTGCTACTGATTTTCGTTAGCGTTCGATATGAGCCTGTCACAAGCTTTCATGCACGCGTATCGGAGATTAATTAAAACACGTCATTCTTGGGATGATTTATTATAACTGCAATGGTCTTGCACACCCTTAACCAGCCTAGTACGCTGTTGAGTGGTATGCCTGGGCCAGACAGCAAGGAACAGCATTCACATTTGACAATACCAATGTTATTTATTCTGTAGAACATTAACACAAATTTTTTGTGGCCCCACCTTTTTTTACAGCACTCTTCACAAGAAAAAGTTCTCAAATTACCAAAACCTGCCTTTCAGTTATAAAATCAATGACAATTTCTTTTATATGTAGACTTCAAAATTCCTTGAATTCTTGACTTGAATTTGGATATTAATTTTAAACAATGGCATTAAAATTCACAACAAACTAGTAGTAAACGCACAAAAGACCCGTTACGCCCATTAGTAACGTAGGTTTAGAATAAAACGAAGTTATTTGAATACAATTCGAACCCCGCTACAAGCGGTGATAATCCAATCGGCGGGTCCCATAAAACGTCAGCTACACCAGACTAACAGCCAAACTTAAAAACTAATAACAAGGCACTGTTTTTACAACAAAGTAGGGATACCTTCTGGTACATAACAACCTGCAACCTAACATAAATTGATAAAAACATCTGCATGATGATTACATACAGCGATAAGCATAGTATCAGTACGTGCAACTCAAAATTACAGTGGGCTAAGCAATTCGTAACACCCAGGACTAGGCAACGAGACAACGCTTCAATACACTAAAATTATTTTACCAAATGATTGCCCAGAATAACTGCACTAAAGAGAATAACTCTTATTAAAATAAATTTTGCAGTTTTTACTAACAAATCAGAAAAACATCCAATACCCAAACATGGTTTACAAATTCTTGTCCGTAGTAACAGCAGCGAAGAGGGCAGGTCTTATTAAAATAAACTTCACTGTTTTGAAATAGCAGACACGATGAAATTTCAAACCTCAGAACTGTTTTGCAATTAGTTACCCACAAAAAGTGCAATGACAAGGGTAGCTCTTATTAAAATAAACTTCAATATTTATAAAAAGCCGACAAGGCAAACTTTCAATGTCCAAAAATGTTTTACAAATACTTGCCTGGAATAATTGCAGTGAAAATGCATCTCTTATTAAAATAAACTTCGCTGTTTTTAAATAGCAGACAGTAAAAAAATATCAATCCCCAAAATTGTTTTACAAATAGTTGGCTATAATAATTGCAATGAAACGCACTGTATTTATTACAGCTAGCTTCACCCCTAAAATAAGCTTCACTTCTTTCAGAATGAACCGCCACAGACAATAAATATGCAATGCGGATACTGGTTGGAGTACAGCGACGTTAACCAGGTAAGTATACAGTTTGCAGTTATAAGCTCACCAAAATATGTGGTGAATCTCTTGCGAACGGTCACTCATGGTCTGCACGAGTTCGGCTCAGGCAAATATCCAGAGTGTACAATCGCCCCACAATTTGCTGAAACACCGTAATCGTACACATTAGGCCTGCACCCACCGAAACAGACGTTAATATGTAGGGGCTGAATGATGGTAGACCATCTTCGCGCCCCCAGGTGCTCTTTCGGCCCTTTCTACCGGTCTCCAACTGTCTACCCACGCGCCGCTCAAAGTGCCTGACGCCGCGAACCGTCAAAGATAACGCCCGGGTTCGGCTATAATTATTGTTATAATTAAACGGTACTTAATGTTTTATCGGCGGTTCACTCACTCACTCACTCACTATAATGACGGGCCTGCCTTGGCCCGAGGTAGCAGAGTTTAAGCTGTTGTGAGCTGTTCCTCCTGAAGTCCTCTCGGTTTGGAATGGTTTTTCTTCGCGTGTTGGTCTGTCCTCTGGTTTCTGTGATGCAGCAGCTTATCTGCCGGCTGATTCCGGCGGCTTCTTGCTCTTCTTCTTCTTACTGCTTCCTGGCTGCGCGAATTCTATTTTCTTCGGGCGAGAGTGGTCCACTGGCGGCGGTTGTGTCCGGATATACTTGACTGCTTCCTCAGTCATATATTTCCAGTCCTCGTCCGTGAAGATCGGGTGCTTATTTATGAGCTCCAGATCTCCACGCCTGACGATTTCCCTCCCGTGCAGCTTCCAGTTTAAGGGTTCGGACCCCCATTGGAAATCATAAGGTTTGTGAGGAAGGGGAGGGATGTTATCTACCGTGAAAGAGTAAGGACGATCATGATGGGAGTAGCTACCGTCTCATAGGGAATCGGCGATCTTGGTGAGCACCTCCCTCACACAGTTCTTGTTGGGGAGGGGGAGGCACTCGAACGGCTCGTCTTCTTCTTCTCCCTCGGCCTCCGTCGGCACATCCTGTGTCGTCTGCGTTTCCGCAGAGACAGGAGTGACGACTGCTTGTATGTCCTGCAGGTGCTGCTTCACCACTTCCGGCGGCGACGGCGAGACGGACTGTACCACGTCCATGGGCGTCTCTCCGGTCTCCTGTATTGCTACAGGTTCCGGGGCGACGTCCGTTTGCGCGGACACATCCGTCTGCGTGGACACATCCGTTTGTGTGGACACATCCACCCCAACTTGTCGTGCCACCGTGGGGGTGGCAACGGGGGCGGATGTCTTCTTCTGCGTCGTCCGGATTTCTTCCCGCAACTCTTGCAGCTGCCGGTGGAGAGCGACGATCTCCTTCTGCATGGCCGCACTCTCTGCCGCAATCGCGGCTTTGAGGGCGGCCACGGCGTCGTCGGTAGCGGCGCTGGAGGGGATTGCGGCCGCCCCGTTTTCCCCCTTGGGCGGGGTTGGCGGGACGGCTGCCTCTTCTTCATGTACCGCTTTGTTGGCGGTTGTTGGCGTCCGCTGCTTCAGGTATGCGCAGCTGCGTGCATTTGCGGCGTGCTCGCCGCCACAGTTGACGCACGTTGCCGCGACGTGTGATGGCTTGTCGCAGTCGCGTGTACCATGTGCCCTTGCACATTTCAGACACGCGACTGCGTCCCTGCACGTCCTGGCGACGTGTCCCATCTTCTGGCAGCGGTAGCACTGCCTCTTGTGCTGCGGTCGGCTGCGCTTCTTCTTCTTGTTGCTGCCACGGCCGTCTCCTGCCAGCGTGAGCAGAAGCTTTGCCACAGCAGCAAGTTTGCCTCCCTTTCCGCGTCCGGACATGGCGATGGGCTAGTGGCGAGCGAGCGATGGTGTAAACGGTGCGAGCCGCAGCGAGTCGAGCAGCCGCCGGTTAATGCATTAGTATAAGGGTGCTCTTCAAATGGTTCTGAGCACTAAGGGTCTTAAACATCTGAGGTCATCAGTCCCCTAGGACTCAGAACTACTTCAACCTATCTTACCTAAGGACATCATACACATCCATGCCCGAGGCAAGGTTCGAACCTGCGACCGTAGTGGTCTCGCGGTTCCAGACTGCAGCGCCTAGAACCGCACGGCCACTTCGGCCGGCCCTGCGTGTCAGCAGGGTACTGTTCAATCTGGTAGTGGTCGCGCGGTTCCAGACCAAAGCGCCTAGAACCGCTCGGCCACACCGGCCGGCAAGGGTGCTCTGTCAGGAATGAGTTGTTATCGTCAATAATTTACAAATTAAGCATGAAACATGCTTGTATTATAATTAGCATTACGTCGTTTCCAGGTAACGGCTCAATCAAAATTTATCACAAAGACGTCATAGTTATCATTAAATGTTAGTTAATAACGCATGAAGGATCCAGAGATATTATGATAGCCCAGGAAGGAGACAAATCAACATGATTAAATACTATAGAATTGAAGACTTCGTGGTTTGTGGAGTCGGAAGACGTATATTCATATCTCGTCAGAAACATTTTTTTTTCATTTTTTCATTGTTACAACATTCTATAATACAAGTGTCCTGGAATATTCGATGTTATTTACGTTTCCGTCTAGTTAGAGAAGGATTGATGAAATAATTATTTAACGATTTCCGAGTGTGTGGCTAGGCAGGAACCTAAGAGGGCAGCTTAAATTGCTGCTACTGAATCGAGGAGCAACAGCATTCACCTCATTCCTTGTCACACAGTCGATAGCAGATCATGTGGTCGTTGATATTGCACGTGACATCATAATGGCATCACGTTTGCAGGGAAGTGTTGTGAGAAGCGTGTTACCCGGTACGAAGGAGACACAAGGAGAAAGCATGCCGCCCTCAGAGTTACCGCAAGTCAGGGTAATACTACGGCAACTGCCCCACCTTGAAGACATTCTGCGTCCTTCTGCATATGCGTCGCATGCAAAAGAGATAACCTACAAACAGCTCCCTACTCCCTGTTAACGATTAAACTATTGTACTGTTTGAACGTCCCCTTTGAAAATTTATACATGACTGTGCTTAAACTGACACACAATATTTTTTAGCGCAACGCCATCTGACTTTCAGAAATCCCTACAAAGGAATGGCCCTGACTAACATTAACCTGTACCTTTCACAAATCACTTACCTCACCAAAACTCTTCGTTACTCGAACTACTGCAATACAGCGATCGCCACTACTGCCAGCTAAATAAAAGATTCAAACTACTGAAGGCACTAACTACTGATAGGCATAGTTAGCAAATGAAAGATTTTGATAGAGAACAAACAATATATTTACCTAAATAGTCATAATATATATAGCAGTTCATGCCATCCAGTCTTACAAATTTCAAATCTCCGCCATTTCTCACCCCACAACCACCACTGCTGGCGGCTCACCTCCAACTGCGCAACGCTACGCGCTGTTCACATCCAGCTGAAGCTGCCCAACACTACAATGGCAGACAACAATGCAAACTAGCCACAGACTGCACACAGCACAGCCAGTGATTTTCATACAAAGAGCGCTACGTGGCGGCGGCGTTACCAATATAAGAACCTAAACAGCCTACTTACATAGCCCCCATGCTCCCCACAAAAAATTTTACAAATTGTTTTGGGCACTGGCCGATACAGATTTGAAAAAAATTTTCATAATTACAGTAAGAAAGATATCAAATGCACACACTTATTAATACAATGTTGGTCAAAAGCTAAAATTTTCTCACAGTCCATAAAGACAGTCCAGATTGTTCATCACTGTAAAATTGCAGTGTTTTTCTCAAAGTCTGAGCAGTAAAAGAAAATGCACGTGGAAGTAGTGGATTTCCATGGAGTCTTGAAGAAGTAGTGTTGTCCTTCCAACAGAAAGACAGTGCTGACTCGTGACATGCAGACAGGTAATGGGCCACAACAGAGCAAACCCACCGCAGAGTCAGTCGGTTGATGAATATTGGTAGGTAGGTCATCACAGAGTAGACCCACTGTAGTCCTGGTAGAGAGTATGGTATTGGTGGGCCTCCAGAGGTGCAGACCCACTGCAGTCCTTGTAGAAATAATGGAATTGGTGGGTCATCAAAGATGCAGAACCACTGTAGTCCTTGTGGAAATAATGGTATTGGTGGGTCATCAAAGGTGTAGACCCACTGTAGTCCTTGCAGAAATAATGGTATTGGTGGGTCATCAAAGGTGTAGACCCACTGTAGTCCTTGTAGAGATGGCCAGCAGCCATCTGCTGCGACTGTGCAGGTGCACAATCACCATCGAAGAGTCTTGCAGAGAAGATAGCAAGTCCATAAACCACCACTTGTGCACGCACAAAGTGTTTGGAATTGTCCTTAGAAGTCTTGCAGACACTCCCTGTTCACTAATTGTTTCACTGCCTACGCCATTGTTTGCCGCCCGCTCCATTTCCTTATGCACAATTACCAAATTACTACTTCGAATGTCTGTTAATTCACTACACAGTGGTGCTGATAAACTACGCTCGTCGTCACTATTATTTCTCAGTTTACTTTGAAGCCTAGTGTTACGTTTTTCACACGCCATTATTGTCACAATATTTCACACGACAACACAGAAAAACACAATCTGAAGAGCAAAAATAAGGGAACACATTAACATAGCACTGAAAATAATACCTAGTTAATTGCAAGCGCAGCTGCGAAATACTTGGTGCAAATCTACCTGCATGCCACAACTGTTTTACTGTACAACAATGAAAGACTGCAACTACAAAGGAGATTCTCTCTACAATTACCCACTAGCAATAAACAAAATCTACACTAATTACACAAACTACAAGAAAAAATCAGAAGATTCCAGTGAGGTATCCTGGCAGGGTCGCCATATGAAACGTCCCCTTTGAAAATTTATACAGGACTGTGCTTAAACTGACACACAATATTTTTTAGCGCAACGCAATCTGACTTTCAGAAATCCCTACAAAGGAATGGCCCTGACTAACATTAACCTGTACCTTTCACAAATCACTACCTCACCAAAACTCTTCGTTATTCGAACTACTGCAATACAGCGAGCGCCACTACTGCCAGCTAAATAAAAGATTCAAACTACTGAAGACACTAACTCCTGATAGACATAGTTAGCAAATGAAAGATTTTGATAGAGAACAAACAATATATTTACCTAAATAGTCATAATATATATAGCAGTTCATGCCATCCAGTCTTACAAATTTCAAATCTCCGCCATTTCTCTCCCCACAACCACCACTGCTGGCGGCTCACCTCCAACTGCGCAACGCTACGCGCTGTTCACATCCAGCTGCCGCTGCCCAACACTACAATGGCAGACAACAATGCAAACTAGCCACAGACTGCACACAGCACAGCCAGTGATTTTCATACAGGGAGCGCTACGTGGCGGCGGCGTTACCAATATAAGAACCTAAACAGCCTACTTACATGTTTAACAAGACACATTCCGGAGTGGTATGTAACACCACAGTACGTTGGCACTGTCAATGAGTTTACAAGTAGTGGAGTGACGGCACTCAGTGATAGATCCTGCGTTGCACATGCTCGACACTAACGACTATTCTAAGCTGGTGAACGAGGAGGTCACCCTGTTTGGTGACGATACGGTGGTATTTAAAAACAGTTGCAAACTCGATTTCTTCACCATAAAACTTGAGGAACATTTCGATGCAATAGCTAATTTTTGCAAATCCTGGAAAATAAAAATGAATCCTGTTATGTTCACCTTTAAACTGATCGAAATATCTACGTTGGTGTTCGGAACTTGGACTAGTCCGATTTGGTGATCAATTCACTTCACCTTGACATAAAATTAAGGCTCTGCTAGAGCTTACAGTAAACTTTGCTCTGCTTATTTCCTCATGGCTCCGCTGCTGAAGTTATCGACTGTAAATAAACTAAAAATATGCAGGAAAGTCATCCTATCCATAATGCTGCATGGATCAGAGATGCGGTTAACTGTTGCGAATACACATTGAAGGAAAGCACAGCCGTTGCCAAGCAGGTACCCTTATTTACCTAATAGAAGACGCTGCTGGCCGGCTTACGTCGGACACGCACACATTAGGGATGTCTTACATGACCTGTCTGTAACTGTCACATTAAAAGGTAGTCGGCAAGCCTTTACGAGAAATTTCTGCTTCACGCCACAAACTTATTTGTCATAGGCACACAATATCGCGATACTTCAGATAAAAAAATCCAATTAAAAGTTTCAAACAGTGGGGACAAACGACGAGAACAGAGCATCACACGGATTTTTAAAAAGGCCATCTTTAACGGTCAGCACCCTAGGGTAAAAGAACGAGAGACACCGACCAATGCGTTATCAGGACCATGATAAGTCAATAAGTTAATAAAGCTACAGTGTCTTTATTTGTTTGTAAGTAGATACAGTTCACTGTAGTATACATTCAAGAACAAGTCTTTAAAAATTTATTTAATAGCCAGTGCCAAACTAGATAATATGTAATTCTTCGTCTGATAATAAATTCGATGTAAAAGCATTATAGTTTAAAATTAACCATGTTGTGAATATAGCATAATTTTCACTAGAGGTACTGCACATACCCACACTGTTACCCAAATGAAAAAAAAAATTATTCGTCGATACTTTTTTTCCAACATGTTGCGTTGGCCTCCGTCAATTCACTGTAGTTATTCTCTTAATGTATGTAGTTGCTGCTGTTTGAATTATTATAAGCTTTGTTTCACAATCTTAGTAAAGGGACTCTCGAATCAGTCACCACTGACAAAAGATCCGTTCGCATTATGTGAAACGGAGTTGCACAAATGCTTGGGAAATAAAAAAGTTATGCGAAAAGTGCAAGTCGTAATATATGGTTTAAAGTTTCAACCGGCCGCTAAATCATAAGAAACGGAGCACAAGTTTGGATTCAGGAAGAAAATAGTTCGTTCATTTTGGTGTCTTATTCCTCAAAGAAACGTTCAATATTTTCCTTAAGCGCTTTTGGATGATCACAGAAAAACTAAATCTGGATGTCCGAACGAGCTTCAATCGTTCTCAATTTACACATCAAGCAAAAGCTGTTGCAGTATGTCGGAGAATGCTAAAAACGAATGAATGGATTTATCTGTACTTTCGGACTCAGTCCTTCACGCAAAGGATTACTAAATGCAATCGCTGTTTTCTATTCATTAACATCTGCCACTCTCGATGAAAGCACGAACTCGCGATGTAGATAAGAGTATATCCCACCGGTTTTGTTTAATTTTCACGTATTTATTTACCGTTTATTCAAATCGTTACTTCTGTATAGGTTCGCTTCAAATTCATTCGTGGTATTCATATTCATTCTGGTGGACTGCGTAAAATATGAACGTACACTTTTATTTTACGTAACTCATTTAGAGTTTAAAACTCTGCTTTGTAGTTTTCGATACTCGTGTGTGTCCCATACACAGCTCAGTGATCAGTTGTCCTGAAGGAGGTCTCACTGGAATGTTTCGAAGTGCTGAAAACTTAGTTGCTTATATTTTTATTGCTGATTATAAATTTTAATTTTGCCACCTCGAAGTTCCCTCAGAAACGTAAGTAAAATTCATAGAAGTGTGATCTTTTTTTGCATATAACCTGAAGACGATACATTACTTCGAGTAACATCAACCTTTACTGCATGAAACAGGTGTAAATTCTTTTCGATTTTGATTCTAATGATTTTCTTTGTCTGGTGTACTGTTGTGGATAATGTTAGCATCGAAACAGTGAGCCAAAGTGCATTGTTTCCTAACTGCCTTTCTTTTCCATTCTCCCTTTGCTATAATCCACTTTCTATTTTCATGTGTTGGTCAAATAGTGGAGAGGACCAAAAACAAGACTCCATAGTAATTGACCAGAGTCGTGTCTAGATTTGGAAAAAACAAACCATTGACTGAACGTTGTAAAGATCATTAAGAAAATTTGATTTGTGGTTTCAGGGCCAAGACTGAAATATTACGCAAATAGCTGCTGCTACTATGTAAATGACATATCAGAAAAAAAACAACTCGCATCATAAATTGAAACTTTTCTGTTGCTTTCTAGTGATCTACATACTCTCAGTAATAATAGAATACCAATCGATATTTTAATGGATTTCATGCTTCCACAACAAAAATCCAAAATGAAATAAATCTGAAAAAAAGCCACAGTCAAACGTATTGTGAAATGATACGATAAAAAAAGAAATAATATAGACTACACACACATTTGACATGCCTTTGAGTGAGGGTCTAGATCGTGTGCAGAAGAAGAGATGCCAATTTAGAATGTGAAATTGAGTGTTTTATGTAGAATCTTCGAATTTTAAGGAGGGGGTGTAACGCAAAATGTAAACATTTATTTAAAGAATCATTACAGCCGCATTTATTAATGCATCGGTCTAAAATTTTGCATGTGTACTGCAAAAGATCTTTGTTTTAACCGAAAAATACAATAAAATATGCAAGCTTAATACTTTGCCAGAAATATGAAATTTTAATTTTTAATTTTTTAATAAAAAGCCATAACTCAAATTCTAATCAAGAAATTAATCTAAAAATTTTACTGTAGTGTCCTGAGAAGGTTGTAAGACCATTGAACTACAGTTATTAATTTATGGAACAAATTGTATCATTAAAAGAGTTTTTAATTTTGCACATCCAAAATTAACTTTTTTTCCACATACAATTATCTAAAAATCAGAATGAAATTGCAGAATCTCGTATTTTTTAGGTCCAAGGAGACAGCAACACGTTGCGAACAGTTCCTGAAAATTTCATAACATTAGACCACAATATTTTTGAGAAAAGGCTTCTAATAACGGAAAAGAATGTAAAAGAGAGAAAATGAGGTTCAATGATTTTCTTCTCATACTTCTACATGTAAAATGTTTACCTCAGTTTCAAAATCCTCCTACTGATACTCCTCTGATACTCCTCATCTCTTTTGTCTTCTTCGAATCTGCCTGGCTTGTATATGCAGGTAAGCTTTCTTGACCCTGCTCTTGTCGATGGTTTTGTAAACACACTAGGATCTACACCAACTCTCTTCAGCACTTCAATCCTGCCAGTATTTCCGTTGTTGTGACCTAAAACTACATCGTAGACGCATTTCTTGAGTACTTCAAGTCCTAGAATCCAAATCAAATTATTCAGGCTTTTATTTGCATTTTGTGTCTTTCTGTGAAGACACTTCCTCAATAAAGAAATGGTTCAAATGGTTCTGAGCACTATGGGACTTAACATCTATGGTCATCAGTCCGCTAGAACTTAGAACTACTTAAACCTAACTAACCTAACGACATCACACAACACACAGCCATCACGAGGCAGAGAAAATCCCTGACCCCGCCGGGAATCGAACCCGGGAACCCGGGCGCGGGAAGCGAGAACGCTACCGCACGACCACGAGCTGCAGGCCCTTCCTCAATAAATCAGGGTTTGCAAGAAACCTGAATGTGGGCTTAATTGAATTCATGCATACGTCTCATTTCTGTCTTTGAACTTACACCAGTCGTCTTTCGGACACAGATTGTGCATTAGGGTTTGGTCAGTGGATAAGCTGAGAACTTATGTTCTTCATTCCGGGCCGCTTCCTCTTTTTCGTTGGTAAACTGGAATCCATGAAACCTCCGTTCCTAAACACTGTTTTTCCACCACCCAAAATGCATAAATTTTGACTCCCACTTAAAGGTTTTTGAATTCAACCTTCCACCTAGTAATATGTGTTAGCATTGTCAAAAAGTAAATAAACCACATGCAAGAACGTTTACAGGCAAAGTTATAGCTGTCAGCCAAAGATATCGAAAGAAAATAGCCTTCACACTGAAAAAAATTCCGCTGAAGCGAGCAGTTTCCCAAATGTCGAAAAAGGTGGGAGTGACCGACAGTGCAATATTAATCAGTTTAACAATTTAAAGGTATTTTAAAGCTGATATCACGATAAAATTCACACACAACATAGATTAAACTGTCTAGATCAAGAAAATAATATTTTTTAAAAATCGATTTTTTTGGCCCAAAATCCAAATCATCCCCCCTTAGAGAGTACTAGAATAACTGTCTAATGGAATTCCACTCAGTGGCCTCCTTACGACACTGGCGTATGGGCAACTCAGCTACTGTACATACTGTCGAGCACTAGTCAAAGGACTCTCAAATGTTTGTGTAAACAGTTTTGTTTCTTACTTTTAGGCAAATCATATCACAAATCATTTGACCGGTTTTTTTTTTCAAGAACTTTTGCTAGTCCTTTGTATTCCCAGCTCCTCACTATTCCTAAGTAATGAGATTTTTCGTTCTTTCCTTTCTCTCGCCATCATCTCTACGTCCTTACATCATTTTTGCGAGGATTCTTTACTCTTATCATTTCGTTCAATGCGTACTGTACGTTGATTGTTTTGATGGATAGTTTTGAGTCTGAAGAGATTTATTCGTCGCATTGTATTTGCAGAAATAGAAGTGAAAGAAAAGCGTTTTCTGACCCAACTACGAAATGAAAGGACGGGAAGGGCGCTTGTCTCAATGGAAATACGTGAATAACATTTCACGAAAAAGACAAACGAAAAGGTCAGCATCATCATTACGTTCATCAGAACTAGTTCCATACTGCGGACGTTTCACTTGTGTGGTAGTATTACACGAGATGGTCGAAACAAGAAAGACATCGCAAGCTGGTTGGCACATGAAAGAACGGTTTTCTTCAATTGAAGACATTTATTAATAAGTCTTGTACTATGGGGGAAATGAGCCATAACCACTTCTTAAACTCTAAATAAAAATCACCAACAAGAAGTCACCTTGGTTCTGCCAACATCTTTGCCGAAGATGGAGGACAGATTAGAGTTTCAGGGAACTCTCTTGCCCCTGTGGCGAGTAACTGCCCCTAAATTAAGATGCAGAACGCAATGGGAACCAGTAAATTAAAGACACGTAGTATGTATACTCCGAATATATAACCTGTAACTGGAAAAGTGTAATGGTGATCTCTCCATTGCCAAAATATTCTAGATTAGTCACACATTTGGATCTCCAGAAGGGGACAACCAATAGGAGTTAAACATGAGAAAGACATGGAATACCCAAAGACGTGGATAACGGTCCATGAGTTGGAGTATGAAACATCGGAAATTTGAATATAGTAGGAAAGCTGGAGAGTCTGAAAAGGGAAATGCTGAGGCTCTATCTAGATATACCGGGTGATCAAAAAGTCAGTATAAATTTGAAAACTGAATAAATCACGGAATAATGTAGATAGGGAGGTACAGATTGACACACATGCTTGGAATGACATGGGGTTTATTATAACCCTAAAAAGACAAAAGTTCAAAAAATGTCCGACAGATGGCGCTTCATCTGATCAGAATAGCAATAATTAGCATAACGAATTAAGACAAAGCAAAGATGATGTTCTTTACAGGAAATGCTCAATATGTCCACCATCATTCCTCAACAATAGCTGTAGTCCAGGGATAACGTTGTGAACAGCACTGCAAAGCATGTCCGGAGTTATGGCGAGGCATTGGCGTCGGATGTTGTCTTTCAGCATCAGTAGAGATGTCGGTCGATCACAATACACTTGCGACTTCAGGTAACCCCAAAGCCAATAATCGCACGGACTGAAGTCTGGGGACCTGGGAGGCCAAGCATGACGAAAGTGGCGCCTGAGCAGACGATCATCACCAAACGACGCACGCGTATAGCAATATGGGGTGTTTTATTTTTGTTCTGATAAAAACCCCTGTCATTTCAAGCATGTGTGTCAATTTTTACCTCTCTATCTACATTTTTCAATGGTTTATTTTTTCAAATTTATACTGACTTTTTGATCACCCGGTACTTGGAGTCAGAAGTGAAGTGGAAAGAAAATAAGGATTTCCGGTCAGGCAAATATAGGGTATATCAGCAGTGGCAGGAAAATGGTATAACGGGACTAGCATTCTCTATGAACAGAAAAGTAGGTCAAAGAGCGAGCTTCTGTGAACAATTCAGCGTCATACTCTACAGAAAACCAACGGCGACAAAGATACTTCAGGTTTACTCGCCAGTGCTGCAAGAAAAAAAGGAAGAGATAGAAAAACTATATGAGGGTACTGAATGCATAATGCAGAATATAAAGGGAGATGAAAACCTAATTATTATGGAAGACTGGAACGCGGTTTAGGAGAAGGAACAGAAAAAAGAATGGGCTTGGGCTTGGCACTACGAATGAAAGAAAAAGACTAACTGAGTTCTGCAATAAATTTCAGATGGTTGTAGCCAATAGTCTGTTCAAGGATCATTGGAGAAGAAGTACACTTGGAAAACACGCAGAGATATGGGAAGATAGCAGGCGGATGATATCATCGTCAGATGGAGATTCCGAAATCAGGTATTGGATTTTAAAACTTACCCAAGTTCCGATATAGACTTCGGTCATTATTTAGTAATGATAAAGAATAGACTGAAGTTTAATAGAATCGTCCGGAACAATCAATGTGGAAGGAAGTGGACGCTGAAGTAGTTAGGAATGATGAGACGCGATTGAATTTCGCTAAGGACGTGGATTCCGCGATAAGGAATACCAGAATAGGCAGTTAAGATGAAGAGGAGTTCACGTCTCTAAAAATGGCAATCACAGATGTTGGACAGACAAAGTTAGGTACAAAAAAGAGAACAGCGAAGAAACCTTGGGTAACAGAAGAAATACTTTAACTGATCGACGACGAAAGAAGGGAATAGGAAAATGTTCGGGAAAGATATCAATACAGCAATATAGCTCACTTAGGAATGAAATAAATAGGAACTGCAGGCAAGCCAAGACTAAATGCTTCAAGGAAAAATGTGAAGAAGGCGGAAAAGAAATGACTGTCGGGAGTTCTGACTCAGCATGTAGTAAAGTGAAAAAACCTTCTGTGAAATGAAAAGCAAGGGTGTTAAGATTAACACTGCAATAGTATATCCGCTGTTAAAGGCAGAGCAGAAAGGTGGAGAGAGGACAGTAAACTCTCTGTGAGGCGCATGACTTTTCTGATGATAGAAGAAGAAACTGGAGTCAATAAGGGAAGTGTAGGGTATCCGGTACTAAGAATTGAGAAGAGCTCTGGAAGACTTGTGATCTAATAAGACAGAAAGAATATATAAGATTTCATCGAAAGATCTGAAATGATTTGGGGAGTGGCGACCAAAGACTATTCAAGTTGGTGTGTGGAATGTATTAGACAGGCAACGTACCATCCACACAATCCTGAAGACAACGAGATCAGATGAGTGCGAGAACTATCGCACAATCAGCTTAACAGCTCCTGCATCTTAACTGTTGACAAGGATAATATACAGAAGAAAGAAAAATAAAATTGAAGGTCTCTTAGACGACGAGTAGCTTTACTTTTGGGAAGGTAATGCTCCAGGGAGGCAGTTCTGCATTTAGGTTTGATAATAGACACAAGACTGAAGGAAACTAAAGAGACAATCATGGGATTTGTCGACCTATATGAGCTTTCGACAATGTAATGTGGTGCAATATATTCGAAATTTGGAGAAAAATAGGAGAAAGCTGTAGAGGAAGGCGGGAAATATACACCACATTGAAGAACCAAGAGGGAGCAATAAGACTGGAAGACCAAGAACGAAGTAACGAAGTACTCCGGTTGAAAAGGGCGTAAGACAATGATGCAGTATCTTGTCCCTACCGCTAAATCTGTATATCGAAAAAGCAATGACGGGAATAAAATAAAGTTTCAGGAGTGGGATTAGAATTCTGGATTTAAGGATATCCAATATAAGTTTCGCTGATCGCAGTGCTGTCTTAATTGAAAGTAAAGAAGAATTACACGATCTATATAATGGAGTGAACAGTCTAACGAATTCAGAATATCGACTGAGAGTTTACTGGAAAAATACAGAAGTAATGAGAAACAGTAGAAATGACAATAGCAAGAAACTTAACATCAAACTAGGGTCATGAAGTAGACGAGGTTATGGAATTCCATAACCTCGTCTACTTCTGTAGCACCACACCTCGAACGTTTCGATTCTCTTCTGTCCCTCTTTCTTCCTCATATTAACGCCGATGTTTTATACCAGTAGATTACTCATCGCCAGGAATTACCTCTTTGCCTACGTCTGTCTGCCTTTTTTGTTCCTCCTCGTTTCGTCCGCCATGGGTTACTTAGCGTCCAAGACAGCACAACTCTACCCGTGGTCTAGGGGTAGCGTCTTTGATTCTTAACCAAAATGTCTCCGGTCCCGGGTTCGATCACCGCCACTGCCTACATTTTGATAAATAATCAGCATTGGCTGCCGAAGACTTCCGGCATAAGAAGTCAGCCTCATTCTGCCAACGGCCTTGTCAAAGAGGGCGGAGGAGCGGATAGAAGTTCAGGGCACTCTCTGGTCTTAGGGGTGGGAAATTGCCCCTAAAGGCGGAAGAATCAGCAATGATCAACGACATGAGGATGCAGAAGGCAATGGAAACCACTGCATTAAAGACACGTAACGTGTATCCACAGGACATGTGGCCTGTATTTGTGAAGAAGTGTCATGATGATCTCTCCATTGGCAAAAGATTCCGGAATAGTCCCCCATTCGGATCTCCGGGAGGGGACTGCCAAGGGGGAGGTTACCATGAGAAAAAGATTGAATAATCAACGAAAGGATAACGTTCTACGAGTCGGGGCGTGGAATGTCAGAAGCTTGAACGTGGTAGGGCAACTAGAAAATCTGAAAAGGGAAATGCAAAGGCTCAATCTAGATATGGTAGGGGTCAGTGAAGTGAAGTGGAAGGAAGACAAGGATTTCGGTCAGATGAGTATCGGGTAATACCAACAGCAGCAGAAAATGGTATAACAGGTGTAGGATTCGTTATGAATAGGAAGGTAGGGCAGAGGGAGTGTTACTGTGAACAGTTCAGTGATCGGGTTGTTCTAATCCGAATCGACAGCAGACCAACACCGACAACGATAGTTCAGGTATACATGCCGACGTCGCAAGCTGAAGATGAACAGATAGAGAAAGTGTATGAGGATATTGAAAGGGTAATGCACTATGTAAAGGGGGACGAAATTCTAATAGTCATGGGCGACTGGAATGCAGTTGTAGGGGAAGGAGTAGAAGAAAAGGTTACAGGAGAATATGGGCTTCGGACAAGGAATGAAAGAGGAGAAAGACTAATTGAGTTCTGTAACAAGTTTCAGCTAGTAATAGCGAATACCCTGTTCAAGAATCACAAGAGGAGGAGGTATACTGGGAAAAGGCCGGGAGATACGGGAAGATTTCAATGAGATTACATCATGGTCAGACAGAGATTCCGAAATCAGATACTGGATTATAAGGCGTACCCAGGAGCAGATATAGACTCAGATCACAATATAGTAGTGATGAAGAGTAGGCTGAAGATCAAGACATTAGTCAGGAAGAATCAATATGCAAAGAAGTGGGATATGGAAGTACTAATGAATGACGAGATACGTTTGAAGTTCTCTAACGCTATAGATACAGCAATAAGGAATAGCGCAGTAGGCAGTACAGTTGAAGAGGAATGGACATCTCTAAAAAGGGCCATCACAGAAGTTGGGAAGGAAAACATAGGTACAAAGAAGGTAGCTGCGAAGAAACCATGGGTAACAGAAGAAATACTTCAGTTGATTGATGAAACGAGGAAGTACAAACATGTTCCGGGAAAATCAGGAATACAGAAATACAAGTCGCTGAGGAATGAAATAAATACGAAGTGCAGGGAAGCTAAGACGAAATGGCTGCAGGAAAAATGTGAAGACATCGAAAAAGATATGATTGTCGGAAGGACAGACTCAGCATACAGGAAAGTCAAAACAACCTTTGGTGACATTAAAAGCAACGGTGGTAACATTAAGAGTGCAACGGGAATTCCACTGTTAAATGCAGAGGAGAGAGCA
The DNA here is from genome assembly GCF_023864275.1 of Schistocerca cancellata. Lineage (NCBI taxonomy): Eukaryota > Metazoa > Arthropoda > Insecta > Orthoptera > Acrididae > Schistocerca > Schistocerca cancellata. The sequence continues at coordinate 956,685,106 of NC_064626.1, forward strand.
GATAGGTGGAAAGAATACATTGAAAGCCTCTATGAGGGTGAAGATTTGTCTGATGTGATAGAAGAAGAAACAGGAGTCGATTTAGAAGAGATAGGGGATCCAGTATTAGAATCGGAATTTAAAAGAGCTTTGGAGGACTTACGGTCAAATAAGGCAGAAGGGATAGATAACATTCCATCAGAATTTCTAAAATCATTGGGGGAAGTGGCAACAAAACGGCTATTCACGTTGGTGTGTAGAATATATGAGTCTGGCGATATACCATCTGACTTTCGGAAAAGCATCAGCCACACAATTCCGAAGACGGCAAGAGCTGACAAGTGCGAGAATTATCGCACAATCAGCTAAACAGCTCATGCATCGACGTTTCTTACAAGAATAATATACAGAAGAATGGAAAAGAAAATTGAGAATGCACTAGGTGACAATCAGTTTGGCTTTAGTAAAAGTAAACGGACGAGAGAGGCAATTCTGACGTTACGGCTAATATTGGAAGCAAGGCTAAAGAAAAATCAAGACACTTTCATAGGATTTGTCTACCTGGAAAAAGCGTTCGACAACATAAAATGGTGCAAGGTGTTCGAGATTCTGAAAAAAGTAGGGATAAGCTATAGGGAGAGACGGGTCATATACAATATGTACAACAACCAAGAGGGAATAATAAGAGTGATCAAGAACGAAGTGCTCGTATTAAGAAGGGTGTAAGACAAGACTGTAGCCTTTCACCCCTACTCTTCAATCTGTACATCGAGGAAGCAATGATGGAAATAAAAGAAAGGTTCAGGAGTGGAATTAAAATACAAGGTGAAAGGATATCAATGAGACGATTCGCTGATGACATTGCTATCCTGAGTGAAAGTGAAGAAGAATGAAATGATCTGCTGAACGGAATGAACAGTCTAATGAGTACACAGTATGGTTTGAGAGTAAATCGGAGAAAGACGAAGGTAATGAGAAGTAGTAGAAATGAGAACAGCGAGAAACTTAACATCAGGATTGATGGTCACGAAGTCAATGAAGTTAAAGAATTCTGATAGCTAGGCGGTAAAATAACCAATGACGGACGGAGCAAGGAGGACATCAAAAGCAGACTCGCTATGGCAAAAAAGGCATTTCTGCCCAAGAGAAGTCTACTAATATCAAATACCGGCCTTAATTTAAGGAAGAAATTTCTGAAGATGTACGTCTGGAGTACAGCATTGTATGGCAGTGAAACATGGACTGTGGGAAAACCGGAACAGAAGAGAATCGAAGCATTTGAGATGTGATGCTATAGACGAATGTTGAAAATTAGGTGGACTGATAAGGTAAGGAATGAGGAGGTTCTACGCAGAATCGGAGAGGAAAGGAATATGTGGAAAACACTGATAAGGAGAAGGGACAGGATGATAGGACATCTGCTAAGACATGAGGGAATGACTTCCATGGTACTAGAGGAAGCTGTAGAGGGCAAAAGCTGTAGAGGAAGACAGAGATGGGAATACGTCAAGCAAATAATTGAGGACGTAGGTTGCAAGTGCTACTCTGAGATGAAGAGGTTAGCACAGGAAAGGGATTCGTGGCGGGCCGCATGAAAAAAAAAAAAAGAAAGAAACTGCTTAATCTCAGCAAAGTCGCAAGTACAATAAGGAGGGTAAAACAATCGCATAGATTTAGGTTCTACCTAAAAGCAGACATTGTGTTTGAGGAAAACGAAAATACATTTTTAAATAACGGATTGAAAATTAAATACTGAGTCAGTGTTCGTTAAGAAAGTAGGGAAGCTGACAACCGTTGCATCTGCAGTGGCGGCTGACTTAGCTAAACTTAATCGTAACGAAATAGATCATGTAGGGTACACATTCTGCAAGGCCATAAAAGTTGAATTAAGCAAAAGGTGGAATGGAAGGAAATGTCATGAATGTAATGAGGATCAAGGAAAATCGAAATACATTAGTAAGAAATTAACCAATGGCAGAGCTTGCTACAAAGTCAGATAAGGGAGATACTCTAGTGATCTTTACAGAAGAAAAATGCATTAATAATACGATAGAAGTTTTTGGTGAGAATAGCGTAATTGAAATATCCAAAGATTTAACTTTTGAATTTCAAAAGGAACCCAGTAGGATCTTTAAGCATAGAATGTTACAATGTGAGACTCACGGGACCTAGGCTAATATCACAAAGGTTCACAAACGAAATAATCCAGTCGAACTGACTTAATACAAGAGGGATTCTTGCTTACAACTTGATGAATATAGTCAATCGGTTCCTTAGATACAATCAGGAGATTTGATTAGAGATACCATGTAAATAACAGTGTGGTCTTAATTAACGAAATTAAAGATAAGTCAGTCACTGAAACCTCCTGACTAGTCTCCCTGGGCACTGAAATCTCGTACGCCAACGTTCAGGTGAATGAGATGATCGAGATTACCAAAAATAACCTTCTCAAGCATAAGAAGGCCTCGAGAGGGAATAGTTTTGAGTTAATATATTTCCACTGATTTTATTTCTCATTCAATACAATATTTTATATACAGAAATGTGGTCTAGCTACGGGTTATGAATATGAGGGTTGAAACTATTTTGGGAATTTTATGCAGCAGTATTCAAAGAACCAGTTTCTATTTGGCGATGTTTATATATTAGTCTTAGTGATAATTCTAAACTCTTGTTATTCTGAAATTTGGCAGGATCTGCAGGCACAACTAACTAGAGCAAACCCCCCTGTCTATTTTGTGTCTCTTGTATAGTGTGCTTGTAGCTTTCTGGTTCCATTTCTTTGAGCTTATTATGTATCTCGTACATTCATCAATTTTCTAGTATGTGGCTCTGTGAAGTGTAAACTTAATTTTTTTATTTTTTAATATATGGTTATTATGCCACTTATATCGTGTGGCATGTTCTGTTACCTTACATTTTATTTTTCTAATGGCTCTTATATCCCGCATCGATTGAGAAAGACTGATTCTAGTCATGACTGAAAATTCTCAGTTTTGTGAAATGAAGTGTTAAATCTATCTTCACTCGCATCTAAACACAGCCCTACGAGTTTCCTGTATCACAATAATTACTGAAGACACCAGAGGCCTTAGAGACCAGCTGTACTATATGTTTCCAACACCAGGTATTCTGACATTTCCGAAGACACTTGATAGAGTCAGCAGCTGGTACCGCAGTTCATGTCTCTAACGATCAGTCAGTAAATCATTGTAGGGGGCGCCAAGTGTCTCAGCTCCAGAACATACAGTACAAATTCGTGCTGCAACTATTCGGTTTCACTGATTTGGAACTGACTCTTTGGAAGGTTCCCCAAGTCAACAGTAGGAATAAATGGATAACAGGGTGCACAAACTCACCCATCGTATGTGTCAGCAAGGGCGTAGTGCCTGCCGCAGCTCCAGAAAGCGCTATCTTTGATGTCAAACAGAGAGACTGGGATATTCTATTTCTGACGTGAAATTCGCATAAAACATAGGATAAGCGGACACTGTGGTTTCTAAACGTTTTTCCTCATCCCCGGGCAAGAGGCTGAAACAATGAAATATTGTATCCTATGGAACCGACCATTTGGATGACTACATCGAACGACTCTCATCTGCTGAGTTAAGTCAGACAGTTGTCATGCCTAGGGGTCTTCGGCGACCAGAATAAGGACCGTAAATGTACTGACGCCAAACACAGACCTGAAAGCTGCAACCAAGGTGACTCAGTACGAATCTCTAAACCTGTATGAAAGTTCGTGTTGCCAAAAAAAATTACTGAAGCTATTATTGGACCATCCTTTACCTTGAGATGATTTTAGATGTCACATACGAAATCGAAAAACATGATCCTTTATGCTGCAGACAAAAACGTACAGTACGCCGTTCATACCTTTCGCAAAATCTCGAGGAACAGATCCCCAAGAGAGGTTTTCGATGCAACGTAGAAGAATACTTGGCCGATAATCACGATACCTCTACGGAAGTAACGCTGCTGGTATGTCGCAGTGATCATGAAGAGTCCACAACACGAACAAATAAGTCTACTGACAATGAGTGGGTCCAGATCCAGGAAGCTTTCTTCCACCCCAAAACAGCGGCGCCCTGTTGGTCGAGGAGGTCCAGCAATGTTGGATGTTGTCTTTCGTTCTCCGTAACGTAGCGATTATTGTCGCTATCTAGAAATGTCTGGGAAATGAGTTCGATTCACATCTCTAGCAATTACTCATTAATTAATAGATGTGGAACAATCTGTGTCTTGTTTGTTTATCGCACATTGTACTTTGATAGAACAGTCAACGTATAATTTCGACCGCTCTCTGGAGTGGCAGGCTGTTTAACTTAGTGTGTGCTATTGTGTGGGCTCAACAAATTTTCTTTCAGTTACAGTTCTTCTTAGTTCCTTTTGATGTCCTTACTTTCGTTACTGGCACTCGATCCCGATTGTGTGTGACAATATATAATTAACTTTGTGTGCTGAAAGTCATATAAGGTTTCACAAATTTTAAGCGTAAAATTTTGTATTTTGTACCCTATTGGAAATTATCCTGTTGTTAAATGCCGTAATGTTAATATTATGAACTGGGGACTTGTGCGTTCTTTTTTGTGCTTAGGCTAATACTATTTGTCAACAATTTTTTTCTTTAGGGCCAGCAGCGTAATGTATGTCTGATAATGATATAATTGTTAGAGAAGTTAACATGAAAATAGCTGCTTATGGTAAGTAATCTTTATTTTGACAGACTGTTTCAGCTTAATCGCCATTTTTAAGTACCTCCAATTACAATTTTAGTGAGAACAGGTATGAATCTCATTTATATTAGAATAGATGTCTTGTACTCACATCTAAATTGAAATGACGTCCATATTGCGCCGTTAGTGGACTGTTTTGTAACTGTCACCGCTTTACTAAGATCGTAAATGATGTCAAGATGTTGAAATTAAATGTTAGTTACGATGTGACAGCAATTTGACAGTTCTACTCTTACGACGCTATATGTTTACAAAGGTTGTGCAGATGAGCGGCGATTTTATTTTATTAACTAAATTTTGATACGATTATCTTTGATTGCTGCATATGTCACTTCCGATTTATCCATTTTCGTGTTCTAAAAGTTCAATAAAATTTTTAAGCTAGTACTTGTGTCTAAATTCTGTATGTTTGTTTAATATTTTTGTGGGTATTTTCTCGTGTATAGATAAATTTCTAATTGCTCATGAATATTCATTGCAAAACCTTTTGGTATTCTGTGCAGAATCTGTAGTGCATTTCCAATCGTATCAGCAATGTAATTTTGATTTTCCAACTGTATAAAGAAGCTCGATCGATGGTATTCGCTCTCTCTAGCGGGTTCTGTACAGTGTACTTTGAAGTGTCGAAACAGGAAGATATAAAGAATTCACCAGAGACAGTGAATACAATCCGTCGAGTTTCTTTATACACTTGAAAAATTAAAATTCACGCTGACTGAGATTCTGTTTGAGTTGTGTTAATCTTGTTAGTACTTTTTCCTAATAATTTATTTACATGAACATTTTCTGGATTATTTTTTAAAATAAATCACACTAAAGACGTAATTTCATTCTTTAACATTTTCACAGTGGTTACATCTGTATTTGACGTTTTACCCACACAATTATTTTTTTTTTGTAAAACATTTATTGCATTTCACTGAAATGTTATTTATGATTATGCTACTTGTTCTTGAGAGAATATTTTATACATAAGGAATTGTTAGAGAGCTTTATAGGATTTTATTTTTTAAATTTTGACTCCATAATATACCTATTTCCTTTACTGGCTCGTGGTAATTCTTTTGTGTGGGCATAAATGGGAAAAAACGTAAGCGGAACATGGAAATCTTGGCAATGTAGACATACCCATTACTTATGAGAGTGAATTCTTATTTAATGAATAGAGCGCTACTACCGTAAATTCTGCTATAATTCGAGTACAACCTGATCATTAACAACCTGGACTTAAGCTTGAGAGTAGGTTCTCGCTACTGTTGTGATGAAACACTAAAGTGATATGCAGGAAAATATGCCTATGCGTGTATTAACTGAAGATGGTATTTCTTGATTACGTTTCAGTTAATCATGTCTTATCTCCGCTGGTAACATATAGATATGTCTTTTTTGTGTAATTAAGGAGCAGACGGTGATTTTAAGAAAGGTGTATGAAGCAGAAATATTAAGTCACTACCAATTCTTTATTACACTTCCTCATGTATTGCTTGTAGTGTTTGTGTTATGTAATTGTGAATTCACAACTATAAACATGTATCTCAGAGATAATTAGTCTCATGGCTCTAATGTTTTGTACTTTTCTCCTGATACTGGCGTATAACTACCTGTCGTTCTAGAGTCGTTGTTCTCTGTATTGCCAACACTGTAACACAGTAACGTAGGCAGAAGTTGCTATATATCCAATTCTTCCGCTTTTCTAGTAAAAAATTGTTATGGTATCTGATGAGCTTTTTCGGTTCTGACACGCCACTTGAGAATATCTATAGACTGCGTAGCTCAAACTTTCAAGTAAATAAACATTTCGTGACAATGAATAATTACGGATAACAGTGATCTGCTTGTAGGAAAATTACGGGTGACATTTGCGAGCTATTTCACCATTGGTTAGAAATGAAGAAGCCGAGCTCTAGTAAAACAGATCGTGCACCGTGGGAGGAACTTGTAGCGCATAACGCAGCAGCGCCAGTGGCCCTGTGACTATGGAGGGAGCGGCCGCTTTCTGCGGGAGTCATGGCTCGACTACCAAGTTTTCCGCCTCCGCGTGTCCGTGACATGAGCTGAGAGCGTGACCAGTGGTGAGAAACGCGCTACGTGTGCGCTGCAGCGGAGCCGCCGGGTCGCATGTATAATGCATCAGCCAGAGCCTGCGCCGCCGCTGCAAGTTGCGGCCGGCGACGCTGTTGCACATCTTCGCGGACCAGTCCTCCCTCGGGAATGCAATATTGTTTGGAAACTGAACTCCTACCAATACTTACAAAGTTTAGTTTCCGAGGGTTAAAGGTGACATCCGCCTTCAATACATACTAAAACAGCGTCGATATTTCTTTAACCGAATATGAGAGTATTCAGTATGTCCAGTGTTATTAAATATTCATCATCATCAACATCACCGTCATCATCTTCATCAATGATTGGGACTTTTGATTTGCTCCATTTCTTCCAAAATGTATTTATTTATTTATTTACATGTCAAGGAGCAGATCCCCAAGGTCATGAAACACGTCAGTACATAAAATTACAACATAAAAGTAAGAACACAAAAATAAAATATTTATGAACCCGAAAAAAGTCAGTCCATAAGTTTAAGTAATCGCAATCAACAATACAACAAGAATTAGTTTACTTTTTCAAGACACTCCTCGACAGAATAGAAGGAGTGACCCATGAGGAAACTCTTCAGTTTCGATTTGAAAACGCGTGGATTACTGCTGAAATTTTTGAATTCGCATGACAGCTTATTGAAAATGGATGCAGCAGTATACTGCACACCTTTCTGCACAAGAGTTAAGGAAGTCCGATACAAATGCAGGTTTGGTTTCTGCCGAGTATTAACTGAGTGGAAGCTGATTATTCTTGGGAAAAAGCTAATACTGTTGACAAGAAATGACAGTAAGGAATATATATATTGAGAGGCCAATGTCAAAACACCCAGACTCGTGAACAGGGGTCGACAAGAGGTTCGTGAACTCACACCATTTATTGCCCGAATCGCCCGTTTCTGAGCCGAAAACATCCTTTTAGAATGGGAAGACTTACCCCAGAATGTAATACCATACGACATAAGCGAATGAAAATAAATAAGCTAAGGAGACTAATTATCGTGTAGAACGATCTCTCACTCCAGATACCGTTCGAATAGTAAAAATGGCAGTATTAAGTCTTTGAACAAGATCCTGAACATGGGCTTTCCACGACGGATTACTATTTATCTGAACACCTATAAATTTGAAGTTCAGTTTCACTAATCATATGCCAATTTTCTGAAACTTAAATGTCAGGTTTTGTTGATACATGTGTTAGAAACTGTAAAAACTGAGTCTCTCTGTGATTTAGCGTTAGTTTATTTTCTACAAACCATGAACTTAGGTCATGAAATGCACTACTCGAAACTGAGCCAATGTTGCACACAACATCCTTTATTACCAGGCTACTGTCATCTGCAAACAGAAATATTTTAGAGTTACCCACAATACTAGAGGGCATACAGCAGTGGCCCCAACACTGGTCCCTGGGGCACCTCCCACTTGACCGTACCCCTCTCCGACCCCACATCACAGTCATTCTCAACATTGTGAATAATGACCTTTTGCTGTCTGTTGCTAAAGTAAGACGTCGACCAATTGTGAGCTACTCCCCGTATTCTGTAATGGTCCAACTTCTGGAGCAATATTTTATGATCAACACAATCAAACGCCTTAGTTCAATCAAAAAATATGCCTAGTGTTCGAAACCTTTTGTTTAATCCATCCAGTACCTCACAAAGAAAAGAGAATATAGATTACATTAGATTAATTATTCATTCCATAGACCCATAAAAGAGGCAATCCTCCTGGGTGTGGAACATGTCAGATAAACACATCACAAAAATGTAATTAGAAAAATTTGAGTTTCATTAATTTTAATGATCCTCAGTCAATAAACAGTAAAATTATGTACATGCATTAAATTTAAACTTGTAATATTTAGAGGGTTAATACTTACATCTGCTTTCATTAAATCCATTATTCAGACATTTTCTAGTTTCTTGGCTGTTACAACCAAGTATTGTCAAAAATTAAAGTAAATTATTCATTTCAGTGATCCTCAGTTAAGAACAGTCAGATTATGTACAAGAATTAAAATTAAAATTAAACTTCCACTATTTACAGACTTAAGACTTACATCTGCTTTCCATAAATCCATCACTCACACAGTAGGTAGTTACTTGGCTGTTACAACCAAGTATTGTCAAAAATTAAAGTATAATAAATTTTCATTCAAATGGTTTACTGCACTTGTTGAGAAACTCATGGATGGAGTGGAAGGAGTGGACCACCAAAAATTCTTTTAAATTATGTTTAAATTGTGCCTTGTCTGAAACTAAACTCTTAATGGTTGCTGGTAACTTATTGAAAATATGCGTTGCTGAATACTGGACTCCTTTCTTGGCAAGAGTAAATGATTTTAAATCTTTATGTATATTGTTCCTATTTCTAGAATTGATACTGTGTACTAAGCAGTTAGTTGGAAAAAGAGATGCATTATTTACAACAAACTTCATTAAGGAATAAATATACTGAGCATTTTCAGTTGTTAAGCGACTTCTAAAGCTGAACTGTACATTTGATAGCAAATCGAGTGATATAAAATGATCAATTATCCTTTCATACACAGCCTTTTCAATAACTTTAGCAAACACTGAAGGCATAGAAATGGGTCTAAAATTGTCTACATTATCCCTTTCTCCCTTTTTATTAAGCGGCTTTACTACTCAGTACTTTAACTGTTCAGGAAACTGACCATTACTAAAGGAAAAATTACAAGTATGTCTAAATACAGGACTAAAATATGCAGCACAGTACTTTAATATTCTGCTAGGCACTTCAGCGTAACCAAGGGAGTCCTTAGTCTACAGAGATTTAATTATTGACTCGATCTCACCCTTGTCTGTATCAAAGAGGAGTATTTCAGTCATCATTCTTGGAAAGGCACTCGCTAAGAAATTTATATGTTCCCCTGTGGAAACTATTTATTAATTCACCAGCAATGTACAGAAAATGATTGTTAAATACTGTACATATATCTGATTTATTAGTAACAGAAACATTTTTACTATGAACTACAGCCCGGCCGCGGTGACCATGCGGTTCTAGGCGCTACAGTCCGGAACCGCGGGGCTGCTACGGTCGCAGGTTCGAATCCTGCCCCGGGCATGGATGTGTGTGATGTCCTTAGATTAGTTAGGTTTAAGTAGTTCTAAGTTCTAGGGGACTGATGACCTAAGATGTTAAGTCCCATAGTGCTCAGAGCCATTTGAACTATGAACTAACTTTATATCGTCGACCTTGTGCTGCTGATCAGACACTTGCTTTACAACTGACGATATGGTTTGAATTTTATCCTGCGAGTTAGGTATCCTATTTACACACAACATACTCTTTGCCTTCCTAATAACATTTTTAAGCACCTTACAATACTGTTTGTAATGGCCTTCTGCACTTTGATTGCGACTACTTCTAATATTTTTGCGTAGTTCCCGCTTTGTTCTACATGATATCCTTATCCCACTAGTAAGCTCAGTCAAGGAGCTGGGACACACAACAAACCACAATCACACTGTGTTTTGGTGATGTGAAAAGTGTTTTACTATGTTATTTGTGGAAAATACTTGTTTTAGTTACGTGTGTATCACAACATCTCAGCATGATGCGGAGAATGGAAATGCTTGCCACACGAAAACATTGCAAGCTACCTGTAGCAATTAACACACAAATGATCCAGAAAATTCATGCACACCTAATGTAAAGAATAAATAAACACGAAAACCCACAGATGATGGTACAGTGATGCCGAAACGTGTTTGGGTACTGAGAAAGAACGGTGTTTTGCATAACTCGTGGACCTCACAGCCAATAATTCTTGCCTCTTGTTTTCATTTATTTTGTGGCTTCAGTGAATCTTGCATCTGGCATACGGTCTATATGTTCTTTCTATTTTAACTGATATTGGTTTATTAATCTGTTATGTTCTGCTTATTCAGTTTAGCTAGGATGTCATCATTTCTCTTTTTAGCAATCGAAGTATATCGAGATACATATCTAAGCCCATTCATTTCACATGCTTCTATTCTCTTTTCATCTCTCGTCTCAGGAGTCCAGTTTTTGCAGCCGTAAAGCAGTCCTGCTATAGTCATAACTTTATAGAACTTTTGCAGAGTATATCTGTGGACTTCCCTTCCCAATGTTATGCGTAAAGTGTCAGCGAAATAGTTAAACAGTTCTAACTAATTTTGTATTTCATTGTTTCCCCTGTATGTAAAACTGCACTTGCTACGACCTACTTATCAATTTAAATCTTAAATCACATGAGCTGGTAACCTAAAAGTGCCATTGCGATGTTGTCTTTGTGATGGAGACGTTCAGATTGTATTGTCTGACTACTTTACTTAAATTAAAAACTGATTCTTGTAAGTCATTTTCTTTCTGGCTAGTAATTACGTGGTAATCAGCAAAAAGCAGTGTACTAACAACAGCTTTGTTAATTTTAAAATGATTTATTGTCCGTAACGAATTTCTGGTTACATCGTCGATATACATATTAAAAATAATGCGTGAGAGGGGATACCCGTGCTTAACTCCTGTTTTATTTCAGCTTATGTCTGCTGGCTGTTATTTTGTATTTTGTTATTCGTATATAAAAGCTGTACAGTTCTTGTAAGACGAGACGGAATACCTCTGGTTTTTTTTTTTTTTTTAATTTCACACAGTTTGCTTCGATTTATATTATGAAACGTATTTTCGTGGTCAATGAAGGGAATAAAAGTTGGTAAATTGAATACACGATGTTTTTCTATAAATTGTGTCTTGGTGAAGATATAGTCCGAGCATGATCTGCCTTTTTGAAAATCAAGTTGGACATCAGATAGTACAATTTCTGCGATTGGTGATAGTCGTTTTGTTAAAATTCTAGCATACAAATTATAACATGACTTCAGAAGGCGAATACCTCTATAGTTATGAAATTCAGGTCTGTTTCTTTTCTTATAAATTGGGCACATTTGGGATGTATTCCACTCTTCAGATATATAACCACTTTAATATTCAAACTTACAAAATTACTGAATAAAGTAGTTTCTGATACTACAAGTTTACTGTTACCAAAAACATTCTTTTTTCCATTATGCGTTTTAGAGTTTTAATCTCAGTTATCAGGTGGATTAATGTCAGTTCATAAGACATGTATCTTTTGTGCGTTCGACTTTCGGGTAACCTTTGGCACTGTCTGCTGACATAAATCTACGTCGTGATGGAAGTTTAAATCCCTGAACTGCTTAGTGGATGTATAATAAACTGTGTCTGAAGTTCAGCTGATACCAGTAACAGTCACGGTAAAGGCTAACACAAAAAGTTCGCATTTAAAGCACAACTATTACAAAACGGAGCATAATCAAAGAGCAAGATTAATGTCCCCACATAAACTGACGAATTATTCTGTTAGCTGACAATAAAATAAATTAAGAGTTCTTACAGCAAAACTAGTAAATGCTAGAAAACTAAAAGCGCTGGTCTTCAATTGAATACTAATAAAACAGTGTACTTTATCTTAACTCACCAATCAGTATATTGTAATGCACTGCAAATTAATCGAAAAATTTATACCAGTGAATTAAATTATCTTCACAACCTGTTAAACTCGTTGATTCCATAACAGTCGTAATCGAATCACGAATTAAAAAGGCTAACACACATTATGACTGTTCTAGAAAGCTAGTTTACCTTTAAGCAACTCTAGATTCGGCACATACAAATCATTCAAATTATTAAATATGTGTACACACCTGCAACCTACTATTTCAGTAAAACTTAGAAACAAAAATATGTGTGTATGTATGTTTGAAGGTGTGAGGATACGATATCCTTCAACGTCGTTATATCTGTCATTGTTTGTACATTCTCATAAGTTTACGCATCTGCTTCGTCACAGATTATCTGTTACTTTACTACTGTAGCCTAGCTCTAATTTAGTAGATTGCAGCACTTTCCGGCCGGTAATGCTTTCTAATACAGTGACCGTCGTAGCAGGTGAGTTAAGAACAGAATAAGCGCGCGCGCGCTCGTGTGTGTGTGTGTGTGTGTGTGTGTGTGTGTGTGTGTGTGTGTGAGCGTGTGTGAGTGTGCACCGGCATTGGTCGGACGTGCTCGTCGGTGTGTTTTCGGGATAATTATTCGCGCCGTGCTCTGACGGTCGCAAAGTTTCAGCGTGAAACGGTTAATCTATCGTGGCAAACTGGACGTTGCTAAAGCAAAGCCCATTTAAAAATGTTTAAAATGAGTAATGATTCTGGTAACAAACGCACCGACTGTGATGCACTAATAACTATGGTAAACAGAACTCTTCTCCTGCTAAAATGTTCCAGGAAAAGAAAATTGTCATTAGCTCCATGGTTTGGGGAACTGCAGCAGCATCGTTAATATAGCACGCCAGGAGGTCGTGTCATAAAAGCTATATTTTAAAAATGATTTTTTGACCAATAAGTTTATAATTTATACAAAAGATCAGGTATAGTACAAAAAATTCAAGCCAAAAGAATGCCGTACACCGGGGTGTGTCGTGAGCTATACTACCCACTCAATCGTTATTGTACACGCATCAAAGAAAGTTTTGCATCACCCCGGTTCCCAGAACTCCTGAAGATAGACGTTGACTGTGGATATTGTATCACAGACTCAGTCCCTTTGACTGTGCAGAGATGTCACTAAACCTGCACAAAGATGTAAGCAACCATGTATGAGCAGCGCCTATTAGACGGAGGTTCCAGTCATTCCACCAGAAAGGTGGTCCATGGCTCGTGTTGTCTGTAGTACAACGATGCGTGGACGGTCAGCACCGCGGTTCGATGGCCTCCGCATTGTTACTTTGTGTCAGGAAGGGCTCTCAAGAAGGGAAGTGTCCAGGCGTCTCGGAACCAAACCGATGCTGTTCGGACATGGAAGAGATAAACACAGGAACTGTCGATGACATGCCTCTCTCAGGTCGCCCAAGGGCTACTACTGCAGCGGATGACCGCTACGTACGGATTATGACTCGGAGGAACGCTGACAGCAATGCCACCATGTTGAATAATACTTTTCGTGCAGCCACAGGACGTCGTGTTAAGACTCAGACTGTGCGCAATTGGGTGCATGATGCGCAGCTCCACTCCCGATATCCATGGCGAGGTCCATATTTGCAACCACTACGCCATGCAGCACGGTACAGATGGGCCCAACAACATGCCGAATGGACCACTCAAGATTCGCATCACGTTCATCGGTTGGTGTCGCATATGCCTTCAACCAGACAATCGTCGGAGACGTGTTTGGAATCAACCCGGTCAGGCTGAACGCCTTAGATACGCTGTCCAGAGAGTGCAGCAAGATGGAGGCTTCATTACTGTTTTGGGGCGGAATTATGTGGGGACGAGTACGCCGCTGGTGGTCTTGGAAGGCGCCGTAACGGCTTTAGGATTGGTGAATGCCATTCTCCGACCGATGTTGCAACCATATCGGCAACATATTGGCGAGGCATTCGTCTTCATGGACAAGTCGCGCTCCCATCATGCACATATTGTGAATGACTTCCTGAATGATAACGACTCTCTCGACTAGAGTGGCCAGCATGTTCTCCTGACATGATCCCTATCAAACATGCTTGGGATAGATTGAAAAGGGCTCGTCCCACGCATCCCCCGATCGGACTACGACTGTGGTTGCCCGGGATACTGCCCGCATTGAGGCTGATCCCTCACCTGTGGTAGAGTGGGAGGTCGTCTCAAGGTGTGGCAGGGGGCGAAAGACATTCCGGAGGGCTGAACGGAAGGCCTCTCCAGTTTGTCTGACGAACCGGTTTCAGGCTCTGTCTCAGGCTGATACTGATCTTCAGCCTGACATGGCTGCTTGTCCTGTTCCAGAGGTTGCCCCTCAGTCTGCAAGATCCGGGCAGTCGCAGAGGGTGGGCTTACTGGTAGTTGGGAGCTCCAACGTGAGGCGCGTAATGGGGCCCCTTAGGGATATGGCAGCAAGGGAGGGGAAGAAAACCAAAGTGCACTCCGTGTGCATACCGGGGGGAGTCATTCCAGATGTGGAAAGGGTCCTTCCGGATGCCATGAAGGGTACAGGGTGCACCCATCTGCAGGTGGTCGCTCATGTCGGCACCAATGATGTGTGTCGCTATGGATCGGAGGAAATCCTCTCTGGCTTCCGGCGGCTATCTGATTTGGTGAAGACTGCCAGTCTCGCTAGCGGGATGAAAGCAGAGCTCACCATCTGCAGCATCGTCGACAGGACTGACTGCGGACCTTTGGTACAGAGCCGAGTGGAGGGTCTGAATCAGAGGCTGAGACGGTTCTGCGACAATGTGGGCTGCAGATTCCTCGACTTGCGCCATAGGGTGGTGGGGTTTCGGGTTCCGCTGGATAGGTCAGGAGTCCACTACACGCAACAAGCGGCTACACGGGTAGCAGGGGTTGTGTGGCGTGGGCTGGGCGGTTTTTTAGGTTAGATGGCCTCGGGCAAGTGCAGAAAGGGCAACAGCCTCAACGGGTGCGGGGCAAAGTCAGGACATGCGGGGACCAAGCAGCAATCGGTATTGTAATTGTAAACTGTCGAAGCTGCGTTGGTAAAGTACCGGAACTTCAAGCGCTGATAGAAAGCACCGAAGCTGAAATCGTTATAGGTACAGAAAGCTGGCTGAAGCCAGAGATAAATTCTGCCGAAATTTTTACAAAGGCACAGACGGTGTTTAGAAAGGATAGATTGCATGCAACCGGTGGTGGAGTGTTCGTCGCTGTTAGTAGTAGTTTATCCTGTAGTGAAGTAGAAGTGGATAGTTCCTGTGAATTATTATGGGTGGAGGTTACACTCAACAACCGAGCTAGGTTAATAATTGGCTCCTTTTACCGACCCCCCGACTCAGCAGCATTAGTGGCAGAACAACTGAGAGAAAATTTGGAATACATTTCACATAAATTTTCTCAGCATGTTATGGTCTTAGGTGGAGATTTCAATTTACCAGATATAGACTGGGACACTCAGATGTTTAGGACGGGTGGTAGGGACAGGGCATCGAGTGACATTATACTGAGTGCACTATCCGAAAATTACCTCGAGCAATTAAACAGAGAACCGACTCGTGGAGATAACATCTTGGACCTACTGATAACAAACAGACCCGAACTTTTCGACTCTGTAAGAGCAGAACAGGGAATCAGTGATCATAAGGCCGTTGCAGCATCCCTGAATATGGAAGTTAATAGGAATATAAAAAAAGGGAGGAAGGTTTATCTGTTTAGCAAGAGTAATAGAAGGCAGATTTCAGACTACCTAACAGATCAGAACGAAAATTTCTGTTCAGACACTGACAATGTTGAGTGTTTATGGAAAAAGTTCAAGGCAATCGTAAAATGCGTTTTAGACAGGTACGTGCCGAGCAAAACTGTGAGGGACGGGAAAAACCCTCCGTGGTACAACAACAAAGTTAGGAAACTACTGCGAAAGCAAAGAGAGCTTCACTCCAAGTTTAAACGCAGCCAAAACCTCTCAGACAAACAGAAGCTAAACGATGTCAAAGTTAGCGTAAGGAGGGCTATGCGTGAAGCGTTCAGTAAATTCGAAAGTAAAATACTAGGTACCGACTTGACAGAAAATCCTAGGAAGTTCTGGTCTTACGTTAAATCAGTAAGTGGCTCGAAATATCATGTCCAGACACTCCGGGATGATGATGACATTGAAACAGAGGATGACAAGCGTAAAGCTGAAATACTAAACACCTTTTTCCAAAGCTGTTTTACAGAGGAAGACCGCACTGCAGTTCCTTCTCTAAATCCTCGCACCAACGAAAAAATGGCTGACATTGAAATAAGTGTCCAAGGAATAGAAAAGCAACTGGAATCACTCAACAGAGGAAAGTCCACTGGACCTGACGGGATACCAATTCGATTCTACACAGAGTACGCGAAAGAACTTGCCCCCCTTCTAACAGCCGTGTACCGCAAGTCTCTAGAGGAACGGAAGGTTCCAAATGATTGGAAAAGAGCACAGGTAGTCCCAGTCTTCAAGAAGGGTCGTCGAGTATATGCGCAAAACTATAGACCTATAACTCTGACGTCGATCTGTTGTAGAATTTTAGAACATGTCTTTTGCTCGAGTATCATGTCGTTTTTGGAAACTCAGAATCTACTATGTAGGAATCAACATGGATTCCGGAAACAGCGATCGTGTGAAACCCAACTCGCTTTATTTGTTCATGAGACCCAGAAAATATTAGATACAGGCTCCCAGGTAGATGCCATTTTCCTTGACTTCCGGAAGGCGTTCGATACAGTTCCGCACTGTCGCCTGATAAACAAAGTAAGAGCCTACGGAATATCAGACCAGCTGTGTGGCTGGATTGAAGAGTTTTTAGCAAACAGAACACAGCATGTTGTTCTCAATGGAGAGACATCTACAGACGTTAAAGTAACCTCTGGCGTGCCACAGGGGAGTGTTATGGGACCATTGCTTTTCACAATATATATAAATGACCTAGTAGATAGTGTCGGAAGTTCCATGCGGCTTTTCGCGAATGATGCTGTAGTATACAGAGAAGTTGCAGCATTAGAAAATTGTAGCGAAATGCAGGAAGATCTGCAGCGGATAGGCACTTGGTGCAGGGAGTGGCAACTGACCCTTAACATAGACAAATGTAATGTATTGCGAATACATAGAAAGAAGGATCCTTTATTGTATGATTATATGATAGCGGAACAAACACTGGTAGCAGTTACTTCTGTAAAATATCTGGGAGTATGCGTGCGGAACGATTTGAAGTGGAATGATCATATAAAATTAATTGTTGGTAAGGCGGGTACTAGGTTGAGATTCATTGGGAGAGTCCTTAGAAAATGTAGTCCATCAACAAAGGAGGTGGCTTACAAAACACTCGTTCGACCTATACTTGAGTATTGCTCATCAGTGTGGGATCCGTACCAGATCGGGTTGACGGAGGAGATAGAGAAGATCCAAAGAAGAGCGGCGCGTTTCGTCACAGGGTTATTTGGTAACCGTGATAGCGTTACGGAGATGTTTAACAAACTCAAGTGGCAGACTCTGCAAGAGAGGCGCTCTGCATCGCGGTGTAGCTTGCTCGCCAGGTTTCGAGAGGGTGCGTTTCTGGATGAGGTATCGAATATATTGCTTCCCCCTACTTATACCTCCCGAGGAGATCACGAATGTAAAATTAGAGAGATTAGAGCGCGCACAGAGGCTTTCAGACAGTCGTTCTTCCCGCGAACCATACGCGACTGGAACAGGAAAGGGAGATAATGACAGTGGCACGTAAAGTGCCCTCCGCCACACACCGTTGGGTGGCTTGCGGAGTATAAATGTAGATGTAGATGTAGATGTAGACGTGACCAACCAACCACTCTGAGGGTTCTACGCTCAATCGCCGTTGAGGATGGTGACAATCTGAACCAACAGTGCCTTGATGAACTTATGGATAGTATGCCACGACGAATACAGGCATGCATAAATGCAAGAGGACGTGCTACTGGATATTAGAGGTACCGGTGTGTACAGCAATCTGGACCACCACCTCTGAAGGTCTTGCTCTATGGTGGTACAACATACAATGTGTGGTTTTCATGAGCAATAAAAAGGACAGAAATGATGCACATGTTCCGGAACTCACGGAACTGAGGTGATGCAAACCTTTTTTTGATCTTTGTATAATAAGTACAGTAATGGCCCTATTACACTTGGCTGCTGATCACCAGGTAATACAAACGTATCTGTGGATGATTCCCGTTCTCGGTAACGTTCCTCACCCTGACTGCCAAGAAAATTTAGATCCAGTTGCATAGCTGGTCTCCCACAGAACTGTACGAGAATTACTCAGAAAGTTTTCAGTTTCACATTAAAAACACAAAGTGATGTAACCAATTTTATAAGACTTTTTACATGCACTTCGTTGTCATTTTTAGGCCGGACCGTCATGATCGCAACTCGTCATTCACTAGATCGGTACTTGGAAGTCGGAAAGTGTGGGTCAGTCTGTAGCCACTCTCACGCGTCCGTTCTCTGACTAAAAGCTCGAAATAATGTTCGGATAATGGTGCTTACAACAATATCAAACGAATTCCTGAGTACGCCATTCACGGAATCCACTAAGTTCCCAGCCTATAGCTGGTAAGTTGAAATCTTTCATCCCCACCCATATGATAACATGATCGAGAACTACATGCGCAAGCTTCTTCAAGTCTTCACTTACGTTCCGCCACTACTTCCTGTGAGGCAGTACAGTAATATTAGTGTGAACGCAAAAGGGACCTTGTGCTTCGAGCGGCTAATACCGCGTTTAGTTTGGAAGTGTGGTCCTATTTTCGACCACTACGGCGGAGTCAGCTGCTGTGTTCAAGGTCTACCTTGCGTTTTATATTTTTATGACTGATGGATTACATATACAGCTACTGTTGCGCGCATTTTCCCTTTTATATAACTTTACGACGGATAGGTTCCATATCCAGCTTCATTTACACAATCTGATGGTGCTCCAAAAGGGTGAATTATGTCACTGATATTAAATAATTTCGCAACCCAGACAGTTTTCATTCTGAAATGATCACTATGTGAGAAAAATTGGATGATTTATTTGAAACAGCTTTGCAAATGGAGCAAGTCAGTAACACATTTGTCCACCAGTGGGCCTTATGCAGTCAGTCATTGGGCTTGGCATGAACTGGTATAGCTACTGGATAGACTCGTGAGGGATATCGTGCTACATTCTGTACAAATGGCGCATTAGATCGCAAAAATCTCGAGCTGCTTGGAGGGCCCTGCCCATAATGTTCCAAACATTCTCACTTGGGGAGATATTCGGTGACCTTGCTGGTCAAGATAGGGTTCGGAAAGCACGTAGCCAAGCAGTAGAAATTCTCGCCGTGTACGCGTGGGCATTGTCTTGCTAAAATGTGTTTTGAAATGAAGGGCAACAAAATGTGGCATAGAATATCGTAGACTTACCACTGTGCTGTAAGCAGCGTCTGCAGACATGTCTTCCATCTGGATCTCATTCACTGGAGTATAATTGTCTTCAGTGATGGGTCCCGCTTCGAAATGAGTCCAGACATCAACGAAGTCGTGTCTGGAGACGACACGGACAGTGTTGGGATGCCAACCTGACAGTCTCCTCCATATGGTCCGACAGTCAGGAGTGATTGTGGTGCCATTTATTTTCATAGGAGGATCTCTTTGGTTGTCATCCGCTGCACACTTACAGCACAGCACTATGTCAACGATATTGTGATCCCCGTTTTGTTGCCCTTCGTGGCAAGCCATCCTGGGCTTACATGCTGACGATCTAACGCGCTAATTGGTCAGATATTGGCACGATATCCCTCAAGAGGATGTTAAAAAATTCTGACTTCGTGGTGCGTCGTTTTTTTCTGAGAGTGTATTATAGCATTATTAAACTGTTCAACCAGCTTCCTCGTACTATTTCAGTCTATGCTTGACTAGTTTTGAAACTTTTCCACGAATGCTCCTGCTGTTAACAAATACTATATTACTGTCGGCCACCAATCTGCAACGTCGAAAGTTACCCATTAATGGGGTTGATATTCCTCCTTCTCCAAAATTAGTATGCAGTTTTTAATCAAATCTGTGGTGGTGTTTCTGTATCCACAGCAACCCACTTGTGTGCATTACATGTATTCTTCTACATCTACATCTACGTAGATACTCTGCAAGCCACGTACGGTGCATGGTGTAGGGTACCCTTCAACACTACTAGTCACTTCCTTTCCTGTTCCTCTCGCAAACACAACAAGAGAAAAAGTGTGTATATGCCTCAACATGAGCCCTAATTTCTCGGATCTGATCTTCGTGGTCCTTAATACAATGTATGTTGGCGGCAGTAGAATTATTCGGCAGTCGGCTTAAAATGAAGGTGCTCTAAATTTTGTCAACAGTGTTCCATGAAAAGAACGTTGCCTTCCCTCCAGGGATTCCCATCTGAGTTCCCGAAGAATGTCCATAATTCTTACGTGTTGTTGGTACCTACCAGTAACAAATCTAACAGCCCCTTCTGAATTGCTTTGATGTCCAGAGCGACCTGATACGGACGGCAAACACTCGAGCAGTATTCAAGAATAGGTCGCACCAGTGTCCTACGTGAGGTTTCCTTTACAGAAGAACCAGTCTTTCCTAAAATTCTCCCAACAAACTGAAGTCGACCACTCACCTTCCCTACAACAATCCTCACATGCCCATTCCATTTCATATTGCTTTGCAACGTTACCCACAGGTATTTAAACAATGTGACTGCATCAAGCAGTACACTACTAATCTAATGCTGTATCCGAACATTACAGGTTTGTTTATCTTACTCGTGCGCATTAACTTACATCTTCCCATATCCAGAGCTAACTGCCATTCATCACACCAACTAGAAATTTTGTCTTAGCCACCTTGAAATCTTCCTACAGTTACTTAACTTCGGCACCTTATCATATCCTGGTTGTCACTTCTTCTATGTAAAAACGTCTGAAGTGCAAGTCCTTGATTGGGCCACAGCTCCGACTGGAGGTAGACTGCAAGACTGCTGCCTTTCTTCGCCGCACCAAAAGGCGGGTGGTGAGGGGGAGGGTGACGGCTCCATTGCCCAGGTCGCCTTTATTGGTGGCAATGATATCTGTTCTCATTTCATAGCAGGCTGAGTACACCCGGAGCCATTCTGCATGGACTGGAACTAGGAAAAAATCTCAACCATCTGTGGTTGAACCCACAACCTCTAGGCCTATGCATTACAGCACCATCCCACTAGGAACCATTTAGGGGTCTTAAAACTCTACACCTGACAGCGAAAGTCGAGAAATCGCACACAAAATCGCCACAGAAATATAGGAGACTCTGGATTAAGACAAACTCGGCTGGTTCTGGGTATAATACTGCGAAAGATCGGAAGCATTAGCTGAGCTTCTGAAATCCCCCCCCCCTTTCCCCTTTCCCATTAATTCAGCCAGACGCTTCTAGGAAACTAGTGTGGCGTATGAACATAAGGGGTAGCCGTCATTCGGTCATTCGTGCCGACATGAATCGCGAGTTGATGTCAGCTGTATCCTGCTTCGTCAATAGCCACCGGCAGTCTTCTCCATATCTTGAACGAGAGCCTTGGAAAACACGTCATGTGGAATCTGACTTCCTTTCTGCCCACCCTGCCGTGATCCTGAGAGGCTGCATTATCCGCCTAATGTCAGAACTTCCAAACACTACCGAAGCCACCCTCTAGACTTACGTGGAGCTTTTCAGAGAGATCGACTCCAGTCCCAATAAACTAGGCACCCCGTGCTGGCGCGGAAATGCCCTCATCAATAGAAAATATCTCAAATATTGTAAGGCGGTACTACAAGAGGGCTTCAAAAAGTAGGTTACACATGTAGTGCCACGCTACGGTCATTGGACAACAAGAGCGGCGCTTTGTCAGAAGAGAGTACGTGTCCTCGGTGTTACGTAGACAAGCTCTGCTGCTAAACGGCTAGTAGGTACATCGTAGTGTATGAGTGAAATGCCGCGATTTTATATGTGCCTTGGTGCTGTGACAGAACATAGCCCATGTGAAGAAAACGTTTCTGTGAGGTGTAATATGCGTAATTTTTGTACGTGAATTTACATGGGAACTTGATGTGGAAAAGCATGATAAAGTAAATTTTGACTGTTAAGAATTGCGTTATGCAACACATGGCTGTAACGGTATATTTCATTAGACACGATTGATTTCGATCTAGGATCTACTATACCAGAGAAGTACAGTGGACCCGATGATGGTCTGATCCGAGACTGAAATCGATTGTCACTAATAAAATATACCTTTCCAGCTGCGTATTGCGTAATGTAGTACTTAAGATTTATTAAAGCTGTATAACATCAGCTCCATAAAATATTTCTAAATTTTGATTATTTAAACTGAAAAGCAATCTGTTTCACTTCCATAGTTAAGAAAAAAAATCATGTCAGAAATTGGTAACGACGAATAATCTCGCATTTGTTCATGGGGATGCGGTAGTATGAGGTTCTATTGAATGCAAACACAGTCCTCGTAGTTGGACAGCTGCCAAATTTAAAGTTGCTATCGATAGCGTTCCTTGCATCAATAGCGGACGAGCAACCTAGCTCTGATTGGTCACGTCGGACGATCTTGGTGACCAAATTAGTCTATGTAATTGTCCAGAATATTCTTCAAACAAATCGCTAACAGTTGTGTCCCGGTGACATGGTTCATTGTCATCCATAAAAAGTCCACCGTTGTTCGGGTACATCAAGTCCATGAATTGCTGAAAATAGTCTCTAAGTAGCCGAACATAACCATTCCCAGTGAATGATCGGTACAGTTGGACCAGAGGACCTCGTCCATTGCACGTGAACACAACTACACTGTTATGGGGCCACCACCAGCTTGCACAGTGACTCGTTGACGACTTGGGTCCATGGCTTCGCGGGGTCTGCGCCACACTCTAACCCTACTATCAGTTCTTACCAATTGAAATCCGACTCATCTGACCATGCCATGGTTTTCCAGTCGTCTAAGGTCCAACCGACATGATCAGGAGCCTAGGAGAGATGCTGTAAGTGATGTCGTGCTGTCAGCAATGGCTCCCGCATCAGTCGTCTGCTGCCATAGCCCAATAATGCTAAATTCCACCGCACTGTTCTAACGAATACGTTAGTCCTACGTGCCACATTGATTTATGCGGTTACCTTGTCTGTCATCACTGATAACTCTAAGCAAACGCCGCTGCCCCCGGGTCATTAAGTGAAGATCGTCGGTCACAGCGTTCTCCGTGGTGAGAGGCAATGTCTGAAATTTCGTATTCGCGGCACACTCCTGACAATGTGGATCTTGACACTGTGGGTACTGAATTTCCTAACGATTTCTGAAACGGAATATCCCTTGCCTCTAGCTCCAGCTACCATTCTGGGTTTAAAGTCTGTTAATTCCCGTCGTGCCGCCATAATCACGTCGGAAACATTTGTACATTAAAGATCTGAGTACAAATGATAGCTCCGTTAATGCACTGCCCTTTTTTACCATGTGTACGCGATACTACCACAATCTATATATGTGGTTATAGCTCTCCTTTTGTCACCTCAGTGTTTTATGCTCTGTAATGTTCCTCTGATCATAGTCTGGTTGAACGTATCTTGCAGTAAAGATCCAAGTTCGTAGGTTTCCGATTCCGGCGTTCCCTATACATATGACTGCGTTGTCAATGTCCCGTATGCAGTATCAAAATGGTGTTACATTCACTTTAACTTGCCGATGGAAGTTACAGTCCATCCGCTTTTAGAATGATTGTCACGATCTCGTACACACAATTCTGGCCAACCAGTTTCACATATAATAAATGGTTTTGAAGTACACAGCGACTATTAATGTTTTAACGCGTGCTGCATTTCATTAAGTTGCAAAATGAAATAAGAATTTTTAATGTACATTAGCTGGTGCAGCACAGTTAAATGCAAGCAGTTCGGTTCTGACAAGGACAATCACTGTAAAATCGCTGGTTCATTATCACTGTCGTTCATTATACTCAGGGCAGCTAGCAGTGTTCAAACGGTCTAATATTTTTGTTTCACAAGGTTCACGTCAACATTTAGTTCAAACTGTGTGGAAAACATAAAAGATCAGCCGCAAAGTTGCGAGTGTTTTCATCCAACCCGATACTACTGCGATTCACAACACACGACGTAAACATCACTCCACTGCACCCCTACTGCCTGTCATTGTTTAACTGCAACTACGGATTTTGCCCTCGCCTCGATAATTTAAACAGTTCTGTATATTATATTTAGTTTTACATTGTGCATTTAACAAAAGCATTAGAAAAAGTCATTCATAAGTTGGCATTCTGCACGTCCAATTAACAAGATATTTATGTAGCAATATAAATAATGCAAAACGTAGTCACATCTCATACTATAAAACAAAGTAAAAAATATTCAAATGTTTTTTATCCCAGTCTTTGAGCACAATATCAATTCTTTAGACGATGACCGGTTTCAGTCCGTAATGACCATCCTCAGATCTACAATATACAAATATATATACTTAATGAGCAGTATGTCTTTCAACATAATACAGAAATACGTATCACAATATACTATCAAACAACCAAGGAAATTTACAGATAAAATACTGTAAAAGTACCTTTTTTACACCATGTCCTAAAGTGATAAGGCCATAATGGTATCGTCAAAACATATAAATATAATCAGCACAGCATCGTCACATAGATCTAAAATAAGGTGTAGAATAGGCCACATCGTCCACACAGTCATTATTGCACCTGGCTACTGAAGTACAGTAGCTACTGTGAACTTAGATGTAGTCATCATTTACGCATTAACATAATCTGATAAAAACACATTGGGTAAAATACATGTAGTAGACTTTTCAAATTGATACCTATCATAGAAACCAATTGTGATACATTAAAAGACGAACACAATTACCCATATAAAATTATTAAAAGGAAATATATGAAGAGAATAGGTCCGATCCTTTTTATGGTGAATTTACGGTCAACAATTAATTTACGTAATACATTGGATGTAGCAACCTATGAATTGCCTATGACAGCTGAAAACAGACAGATCAATGATCAGTTGGGTCGGTCGCCAGGATGTTATGCAGGCGCACACCGAGCGTAAGAACTTAACCATTAGAGGGCTTTCCATACATCGTGATATGTCTCCCACAGAAAATGTGTAAACAACATATTAACAGTCAATAAATAAAATTATTTAGTCTGGCTATACATTCGATGAATAGGTAGGACATAATCAGTTGCAGGATTAGAGCGACTGATGTATGGAAGTAAGGCAAATTCCTACTGTTCTCGACACAAATCATCAAGTAAGGCTAGGTACAAATACGCAAGGCATTATTTGATTACCGTAGTACGTTATCAAACAAAGCAAAGTAGGGGTTGGGCACACTAGTGGAGTTATGCTTTTTTTTGCTTTGTGAATCTCCAACAAGTCGAGAGCGCGACGTGTCTGCCCTGTGTAGAATACGCATATAACTCACGGTACTGCCTACAGTGTGGCATGTTTCTGCCAAATGTATTCCCAATGCAGTTTTGTTACGTGCCTGCGTATGCCCCCTGAACCTAATTTTAAAAGAACGGCCAGTTTGACCGATGTAAAATTTGTCACAACTACTATAAATGATCATGTAAACCCCAGAACCGTAAAATTTATCAGAATCTTTACTCAAACTATGTTTTATACGGAGTTTCAGAGTGTTGTTAACTTGAAAACCACATCTATCCTTAGATTTATTCAAATACTTTTCTATGTTCCAGACTATCAAAGCGTAAGAGCAAGCAAAATAAAAAAGACGTTATGTAATGCAATAACCGATATCTTCACATGCGGCTGCTAGATATATGCTCCAAAGTTGATTAGTATAATTTTGTGGGCAAATCTTCTAAACTGCGCACAGATTCAATTTTGGCGATATGTAGATAAATATTACGACGTTTCTGGTACTAGTGAAATGGTGCCAACAGTTTGACCAAAGCCGTATAGACGTGGGTGATACTGAATCACAAATACAGTTCAGATATTGCATGTCTAATTTTCATCTTATCGGTAAGCTGAAAGCTTAGAGATTATCTAACGATGAAGATGTTCAGACAGCGGTTTCCGAACGACTCCGTGACCCAACAGAGGAATATATAATCGAGGAACAATTGGAAAGTTTGTGGAACGTTTTAACCACTGTTTACAGAAATCCGGTGACTATACTATAAATTGTGTCAAGTATCTGTGTCACTTTGAATTGTAGAGCAGCATTCAGGAAAAGTTACTTAGCCTCCCACGATAACGTATAACTTACTTTTTATGTCCCCTCGTACATCACGAAATGTCTTTGGGAATTCTATATCGATCACTTCCAAGCATATGCAAGTAACAAGACAACGTGGTGCTCTGCACATAGTAAACACTGCTGCTGTTACTGGTTACTGACCACTGGCGGCCAGGTGGTCTTATTCGACACTATGTCGTCGGGAGCTCATGCGTGCGGTCGTCTCAACGCCGGATGTCGTTTTGGTAAGACAGTACTGCAGCAAAATGAGCTACGTCATCGTCGATCAGGGTAACTTAACGTGGTGTGGGCTCTCGGCGTTGCATCTTTGTGTCTGGGCACAATTATGCTGAATGTTCAGTACGTAGAAGCAGGAGTAAAACGTTTCATTCTGATACATCTTTATCAGAACTAACATTTTTTTTAGAGTTCGTTGCTTATAATGTGGACTTCCCAATTTAATTACCGGCTTAACACGTGAATTAAACATGTGGAAACTTTGTCAAAGTAGGGATTCAGGGTAAATGTTAATATTTTTGCCGTTTTCTTTGTACGGTGATGTTGCGCAAAGTACCGCAGCACGTGGTTGTAATGAATATCGGACCTCGGAACTATTTGAGATGAAGTCGAATTACCCGCTATATCGGGTGTTTAGCTGAGCTCAGAACCATGTGGAATAATTCTGAAGAAATTTTACTTGGGTTTAGAGGTAATTCTCTTTGTGGGAGGACTTGCACCAAGTGAGGTAGACGGTTCATTTTAGTTGGCACTCATTAAAACGATTAATGACTATTGTGTATTGAATATCAGAAACTGGATGCGTAATGAAACTGATTTTCAATATTTTATGTGTTTTTTGAAAGATTTGCTTTGTGATAGGTTTTGATGCCACGTGCTTGGCCATGTGCGTTCTGACTAATGTGCTGGAGAAAATAAAAGCTTAGACCTTTCCAGAATAAGTGGTATTAGTAATCGTATTTGATACAAAGCGATAAATTTTGGTGCATTTCTGATTTTTCTTCATAAACTACTATTTGGCTTAGTGGTTTATTTGTAGTCAGATAGATGCAGATTATTCCAGATCTATGGTAGCCTGGTTCACCGCTACCAAGCATTACGTGGGAAATACAGATGATGAGTATGATTGTTTATGGATTAAAGTTGGGGTTTAGTTATGAGTTACAAATGTGATAGGTTGTGTGGTAAATTCTAACGATCATAAGCTATAGTAGGTAGGTTTCAGTATGGCATTTAAATAATCAACATATATGAACTTCCATCATTTGCTAGTTGTGTTTCACAGAACGCTGTTTTCTAGACCCATGTTGACTGTGTGTCAATAGACCGTTTTCTTCGAGGTAATTCATTATGTTCGAATACAATATATGTTCCAAACTCCTGCTGCCTATCGATGTTAACGATGTGGGACTGTAATTTAGTGGATTACTCCTACTACCTTTCTTGAATATTGGTGTGACCTGTGCAACTTTCCAGTCTTTGGGTACGGATTTTTCGTCGGGCGAACGGTTGTATATGATTGTTAAGTATGGAGCTAATGCATCAGAATACTCCGAAAGGAACCTAATTGGTATACAGTCTGGACCAGAAGACTTGCTTCTGTTAAGTGATCTAAGTGGCTTCACTACTCCGAGGATATTTACTTCTACGTTACTCATGTTGGCTGGTGTTCTCGATTCGAATTCTGGAATATTTACTTCGTCTTCTTTTGTGAAGGCTTTTCGGAAGGTCGTGTTTAGTAACTGTGCTTTGGCAGCACTGTCTTTGATAGTATCTCCACTGCTATCGCGCAGAGAAGGCATTGATTGTTTCCTGCCGCTAACATACTTCACATACGACCAGAGTCTCTTTGGATTTCCTCCCGAGTTTCGAGACAAAGGTTCGTTGTGGAAATTATTATAAGCACCTCACATTGAAGTCCGCCCTTAATTTCGAGTTTCTGTAAAAGATCTTATATCCCGTTTTGTGTACCAAAGAGGATCAGCTGCGTCTTTTGTTAAATTATTTGGTATAAATCTCTCAATTGCTGCCGATACTATTTCTTTGAATTTAAGCCACATCAAGTCTACACTTATATTATTAATTTGGAATGAGTGGAGATTGTCTCTCAGGAAGGCGTCAAGTGATTTTTTAACTGCTTTTTTGAATAAGTATATTTTTCTCTTACTTTTCGAGGATTTCGGGATTACAATATTCAATCTCGCTACGACAACTCTGGTATATGACGCTACCTTTGTGTTCGTGAGTTTGCTCAAGTCGAACAGCAGAAACACGCGGTAGGAGAGCATTTTCATTATATTAACTGTAATGACTGACGTTACAACATGACACCAGAAATTCTTGTATCAGGAGAACCAAGACAGCGGGTGAGGACGCTGCTGTACCAGCCCTCCGGCCTGACGTCGCCTCCTCGGCTGGGGGATTCCAAACGCCAGGGCAAGGCACGGCACGGCACGGCGCTGCAGCACCTGGCGCTAGCAGCTGTCTATCGCTGACACAGCTTAATTGCTGCACGGAAACCTGCCAATATCAAGCCGGGATCATCGCTGCTGACGTGCTAACGAGCAGCCGTGACAGAGCCTCGATATTAAGGCCACGCCGGTTGATCACTACACGAGGCCACATCCCATGTTCTCCGTAATCACGACACGTTTCCAAATTACACTTAATGCCAGGTTATTACGCATGTGTAGGCTAGAAAGATGTTTAAAAATAAAATAATCTCATTATAGTATGTGGAACCACTTGTTATGAAACAGTGTTTTTTATTTCTTTGTAGGACGGATATTTGACCCAAGACACAACATCAAAACTGCAGATTAATATGCACTAATAGACGAAAATCGCGAAGCACCCAGATGGGAAAGAGGAAACGAAATGAAACTTCACGGGCTGAGATGATATATGATGTTATTTCGATCATAAAAAGAAAAATCGAGACGTTGCGCCCTCTCTAGCCTTTATCCATGCACTAGTTCGGTTGGGAACGGTGTCATAAATCCGTTGTATAATGAGGCAAGATGGCTTTCAGCTGTCGTAACTGGTGCTTGATGTCCGGAACATCCAACACATATTCTATCAGAGGCAGAGCTGACGATCTTACTGACCACGAGATTACATCAGCATCACGCTCACGGTTCATAGAGACTTACGCCCCGTGTGGACGAGCATTTTCCTGTTGAAAAATGGCACCACAATACTGTCACTTGGCAAGTGATAGAAGAGGACGCAGGATGTCCGCGACGTACCACCGTGCCGTCTGAGGTCACTCACCCAATAGCAGCCACGACCAGAAATCGTACCCGATGGCTCCCCACACATAGATGTCAGTGGTGCCTCTCCATACATTGGAAGGGTGGGACCATCTACCCTACCACCAGCATACTCTTCGGCGATAGTCGTCCGGGTTAGTGCAGTATCACGATTAACCACTAAACATTATGTGACACTATTCAGCAGTAGTTAATGCTTTCTAACGACATTTGTCACTGCAAACCCAGCAGTCCGTTCTGTTATGTTAACGGTAGCCTACGTATGGGATGGTAATTCTCTAATCCGGCAACTGGTTTTCAAGCAATGGTGCGAAATGACGCAGAATGTTGCAGAAAGTCTCTTACTTGAACTCGTGTGGCAGGTGCAGACGTATAGCGGATACATTATGCTTGTTTGACAATACGGCAGTCTTCTCTTGTTGCGGTCAGACGAGGTCGACCGTAATCTTGATGACGTGTAAAACTGCCCACACATTCCCATGCAGTCCAGCACCAGACCACAGTCAGATGTGAATGACCCACAAATCTGGATTTGCAGGCTTCGACCAGCCAGTGACATGGAGACTCTCGATGAGGCCCTTTTCAAACTCTGACAGGTGCTGCGAATATTTTCTCACATTTGGAACGGTCAAATCATCTTTAGGTACAATGACATATTTGTTGACCGCAGTAGGGATAGCTAGGGTTGTGCAGCAGAAGTGGCGCTGGAGTAAACATGTAACTACCTTCAGTTAAATATTTGTTGCACATTAAACACCAGACCGTGGACTACCATTTGACCTTCCTCGCCTCAAACAGTAATTCAGTACAGTCTCGTTTAGCTTTTAGCTTGAAAAATTATTGCACTTAAAAAAAAATTAAACTGATTTAAATAGAATAACATTCTTAAAAATTCTTTGCAAGCTTTCAAAACAAAAATGTCTTAATATGATCATATAAATACAGCTTCCAAGGGCCTACATTTTAAATTATTCAACTAATTAAAAATCACTGCCATATGCTCGGGCAGGCAATACTTCAACACATAAAGGTCCAGTTAGAGCATGAACCAACAGAACCCTCAACTAGCCATGTCCCTACATTATCACGGCCTCCATATAACATCAGCTTAATAGCAAAAATCACAAAATACGGTTAGGTTTACAATAAACACAGGACAACTCATTAAGTACGAAAATGAAAAATAAGTAGTTGAACTAAAATTACTTCTGCTTGATTTAAAACTTTAATGCAAAAACGCACAGTACATTTTATTATCAACGAATAAGCTGATGGAGATCCAAGTTTGATTATTATCACTTAAGTTGCTTTAATACTAGAATAACTTAAAACACACAATTTGACTGTGATCATAATTTCGGCAACACAGACTTTTAATACAAGAGCAACCCGGGATCTGAAAAACCATAATTTGGCAGCACCTTACCAATGTATTGTTTTACAAGTACCTTAACTTGTCAATGCCAACAAGTTCCTGTCATACAAATGTTAAAAAATCGACTATGCACTGGTTCACTTTACGGGCAGTAGCCCACTGATAACAATTTGTAAATAAAATCGTATTTTTAAGAAAAACTCCACCTGCAACTTTGTATGCTTCTGTAATTCACATTAGTGTCAGCTGTAGATTACGTTACACAGTACACCGTGCCGACAAACAGAGTAAAATCACCAGATAAAAAATTTACAGCTGAAAACCATGATGTAGGTACGGGCTATCCTCTTCCATGCACCATACGGTGGCTTGCGGAGTATGTATGTAGCTGTAGATGACGTTAGTGACAGTTTTACATTTGCATCCCGAGTTCATTACTTCAACCTAACTAGAAAAAGGCAACTGCTGACTAAATTGAATAAATCCGCACTGCATCCACCACATTTACAGAGGACTTCCAAGTTTTCGCAACTTTCAGCGAAATCAGAGTGGGATTCAGTACATGGCCACGTCCTCATGCAAGGTGCAGCAACGAGTCCTCTCACGATGCCACATCGAAGTCAGTGCGTTCACCTAACAGCAGAAAGCAACCCTCGCGGTGACTTCCCGCCTTCTCCAGGAATCCGTAATCAACTGCTTTCAACCATCCCGCGAACGTCACACCTTGCTGTAAGCGCAGGAACAAGCCAAGTCTAATTGCATTACCTTGAGAATAGTACGTAGGAAGAAGTTAAAGTTGTAGTGCTGGACGCCAGGCGTGGCCGAAGGGGCAGCCGAGGCGGCAGTCAAACTGTTGGGCAGCGGCGCTTGATAAGAAAGCAAACAGCCAGTAGATACAAACGAAGGTCTGTGTAGGGACTCATGATAAGCAATCAATTAAGAAGTATCAACAGAAAGCATTCCTGGCTAGAGAGAGAGGTCTGGGAGTGGAGAGAGAAAGAAAGAGGGCCCTTGGTAGGACAGCGCTACGTCATGAGGAGCCAATGAAGGGCTCAGGACGCAGTGCGTGACCATATAGGGAGAGGCGCCTCTATCCTTCCACTCAGCCTCTGAAGAACAATAGCAACAACAATGCTTTAACGATACCAAATAAGGACAAGTTGCCTTCGACGCTACGTCATGCCAAGCGCTGGCGGGGTCGAAGGGGAGACGCTAACAAAACCCGAGAGCACGCCGCTCTGAGCGTTCTTCTTGTCGAGTAGTTAGAGAGCGTGATAGCAGCAGTCGACTTGGGCTGAGGGACGGGCTGTAGGCAGGCAGCCGGAGATAGTCGCTGGAGAGCGTTAGGGCGTAGCCGCGGGACTCTTAACGTAGGGTGCTAGGGAATATTGCAGAGCTTCTAGTAGGCAGTCGGAACGGTGGAGTTAGTCACCGTCTCTGTATTAGACTTGGCCTTCCTGTGAATGCAATCACCACGCAGTTAGGGTGAGCTGTATTCATTCAGAATAAACTGCAATTTGTTAAAGTTATCAAGACTTTAATTCTACTCGCTTCCTAGCCTTGTACCTTCACACCAGGGATTTCTACATCTTAGCCAGATCAAAAAGTCTCCCTCTCACTAAGGTCAACCGGCTAAATCCCATCCACGAACCGTGTCGCTCAATCCCTCGCAATACCCATGCTTGGGACGCGACAACCTCACTGAGCCGTAAACAACTTCGTTCTCTGTCTCTCTCCCTGTTTGTCTTCCTCTCTCTCTCTATCGCTCTCTCTCTCTCTCTCTCTCTCTCTCTCTCTCTCTCTCTCTCTCTCGACATCGACGTAGATAGTCTGCAAGCCACCATAGATAGTCAGCAAGCCACCATACGGTGCGTGGCGGAGTGTACCCTGTACTGGTCATTTCCTGTCCCGTTCCACCCCCAAATAGAGAGAGATCTATGAGCCCTAATTTCTAATAACTTATCTTCGTGGTCTTTATGCAGAATGCATGTTGGTGGCAGTAGAGTCGTTTGACAGTCAGCTTTAAATGCCGGTTCTCTAAATTCTCTCAATGTGTTACTCGAAAATAGCGTCGCCTTTGTTCCAGGGATTCCCATTTGAGTTCCCGAAGTATCCCCGTAACACTTTGTCGTTCGATCCTATCGGTAACAAAACTAGCAGTCTACCTCTAGATTGCTTCGATGTCTTCCTTCAATCCGAACTCGAGCGGTACTCAGGAATAGGTCGCACCAGCGTCCTATATGCGATCTCCTTTACAGGTGAACAGCTCTTTCCTAAAATTCTCCCAGTAAACCGAAGTTGACCATTCGCTTTCCCTAACACGGATCTCACTGCTCATTCCATTTCCTATCGCTTTGCAACGTTACGCCCAGATAATTAAACAACTTGACTAGGTCAAGCAGGACACTACTAAAACTGTATCCGAACATTACAGGTTTGTTCTTCCTACTCAACCGGATTAACGTACATTTTCCCACATTTACAACTGGCTGCCATTCATCACACCACCAGGAAATTTTGTCTAAGGCATCTTGTATCTTCCTACAGTCACTCAACTTCGACACCTTACCGCACACCACAGTACCATCAGCAACAACTGGAGATTGCTGCCCACCCTGTCAGCCAAATCATTTCCTTATACAGAGAACAACATCGGCCCTATCACACTTCCCCGGGGCACTCCAAACAATACCCTTGTCTCCGACGAAAACTCGCTGTCTTGGACAACATACTGGGATCCATTACTTAAGTAGTCTTCGAGACACTCACATTTCTGTGAACATATCCCATATGCTAGTGCCTTTGTTAACAGCCTGTAATGGGGCACTGTGTCAAATGCTTTCCGGGAATGTAGAAATATGGAATCTGCTTGTTGCTCTTCATCCATTGTTCACAGTATATCATGTGAGAAAGGGCAAGCTGAATTTCACAAGAGCGATGCTTTCTAAAACCATGGTGATTCGTGGACTAAGGTTCTCAGTTTCAAGAAAGTTTATTATATTCAAGGTTTCTGCAGCAAATCGAAGTTAGGGATGTACTCTCAGAAATATTTCCAAAAAATGGTTCAAATGGCTCTGAGCACTATGGGACTTTACATCTGTGGTCATCAGCCCCCTAGAACTTAGAAGTACTTAAACCTAACTAACCTAAGGACATCACACACATCCATGCCCGAGGCAGGATTCGAATCTGCGACCGTAGCAGTCGCGCGATTCCGGACTGAGCGCCTAGAACCGCGAGACCACCGCGGCCGGCCAGAAATATTTCCCTCTGCTCTCTTTGCATAACCGAGGTAATGCCGCACACACAGACGTTGGACCACTGTTCACAGCAGCTCACTTCATTCACTGTACTTCCTGTGTTCATGCGCTCGATCTTCTATTGCCGGTCGGAGTGGCCGTGCGGTTCTAGGCGCTTCAGTCCGGAACTGAACGACCGTTATGGTCGCAGGCTCGAATCCTGCCTCGGGCATGGATGTGTGTGATGTCCTTAGCTTAGTTAGGTTTAATTAGTTCTAAGTTCTAGGCGACTGATGACCTCAGAAGTTAAGTCGCATAGTGCTCAGAGCCATTTGAACCATTTTTTTGATCTTCTATTTGACCTCGCGAGTTTCCTCCCTGCTGAGGATTGCCGTGTAGCAACCTGCCACTTATAGATCAAAAATCATCTTGACCCAATGGTCATATTGATACGGACCAAGCCGTTGCTCAATTCGTTCCCCTTTAAAACAAACGAAGGGGGAAGCGGGGGAACTGCTAACACTAAGTAGCCAGCGTACTACCTCCATTCCAGCTGCCAGTAACTATTGTCAACTTAGTAAGGGGTGCTACTGTTTGATTCTTAGTGCCATGGTCCTGCATAAGATAGCTACTGCCTCGCTCCACAAATGATGTTTGGGGATAATACAGGACGATGATAATGTGCGAAATCATACTGTTAAAACAGAACTTTTTGAATTCACTGGACACAAGGCCAGAGCGTTATCGCTCAGAAGAACCTTCGGTGCTCCAAATACACCATATACCCATTCATCACTTTGTGTGTCACCCCTGTATTCATGCACCTTCTAGGGAGCAACCACACAAACCTGGAGTAGGCGCCCATCACTACAAGAAAATAATGGTTGTCTTGTTTTGTGCAGGGTAAGGGACCCACGTAATTGATAAATGTCTTATCGACTGGGCGTTCTACTCTGCTAGACCGAAGCTGCCCCACCTAGGTGCTTTGGTTTGATTTACTCCTCTTACAGTCTTGATATCCCTTCACCTACCTCCTAATATCTTTATAATGGCTGAGCCACGTTAGGTGCTCTAATTCTCATTATCGTCTTATGGCTTCAATATAGTGTTCCAGCTGCTCATTAGAACCTTGTATATGATAACAGTGACGATATACCAGTTTATTGATCACTCTATTAGAAAGGTTCCGTTATAAGTTCTTGTGAAACTTGCACTAATGTGTACATAACTGGAAAACGAAATCATCCACTTGTAAAGCTCTTGATTGCTCCTATAAATGTACCGGTAACCACAAATCCTCTGCTATCTGCTGGCTAGTGTCTTCTGACAATTTTTCAGTCTGTTCGACACAGACTACAGGCAATTTGGTAGCTTACTCAAAAACTTGTCTTCCATGATCCCTCCTTGATGGTAGGATCAAGTACCTTAACAGTTGAGGACACTAGCTTGGAGCCGTAACTGAATTCTGCTTTCCCTTAATGGTTCATTTTGGGAGATCTACTCGAGTACTGTAAAGTTTACCCACATCTTGAACACTGAGGATGAATTCTAAAGAACTGCATATTGGCGGGAGCATTGCCTTGCAGTGACTCAATGGTAGGCTGCACACTGGACAAGGAACTGCCACAAGCAGCACAGCCTTCACATGTCTCATCGACTGTGGCCAAGTCTAGCACCAGTTGGCGGTCCAACACACCACGCAGGTGATGACTCAAATCAGTTATGAACATTTCACTGGTAACTCACATATACCAAGCTCATAAAGAGGTGGACCCTTGGTGTGGTATGAAATCCCCAGTATGCCTTATCGACCCAGGACTGCTTCCAACGTAACATTTGAAACACACAAAAGCAGAAAATTACACACCGAAAATATGGCCTTTCCCACCCACAAACAAAATCATAACCACCCTTTTGCATGAAACCACACTCTGCTAGCTGTGGAACAGTGAAATGTTTCTTTAAGTAAAAGAATATACTTATGAACCATGGTAGGCAAAGCTATACTTGAGAAGTAGGAAGGAAGATAGGACTAATAAACATGCAACTACCTTCAATTAAACATTCATTATATCTTAAACAACCAGACCATGGAATGCTATTTGAGCTTTCATGAGAATTTCCCTCAAACAATAATTCAGTACAGGTTCATTTACCTTTCACCTTTAAAAAAATAAAAAGAAACTACACTCCCAGTTAACAAAAATTAAATGAATCTATATGGAAAAGTTATTAAAAATTCCTAAAACTCTTCCAAAACATAAATGCCATAATATAGACATCGAAAATTGCCTTCCAAAGGCCTACACTTTAAATAATTCAAGTAGTTGAAAATCAGTGGTATCTACCAGGCTGGTGATACTTTAACACATGAAGGTCCCAGTTAGATTGTGATCCAACACGAATGTCAACTAGTCACACCCCTAAATGACCACAGCCTCCACACGCCATCAACGGAACAGCAGAAATCTCAAAGTACAGCACGATATCGACCTTTTCCGCTATTCGTAAACGCTCCATTTTAACACGGGTAATGTATCACGAAGCAAATACCGTCCGCACTGGCGGAATGTTAGTGATACCACGTATTTATAAGTTTGGGACTATTACAGCGCCATCTATCACAAAACGAAAAAAGTGGTCCAACTAAAACATTCATATTTCTTTACGTACAACACGAATATGTAATAAAAATGGGGTTTCTATTTAAAAACACACAGTTGATATCCGTTTGACCTATGGCAGCGCCATCCAGCGGGCCAACCTAGCGCCATCTTGTTCCCCCTTCAAGCTAGACAAGTTTCGTTCTTTGTAGTTTTTTCGTTTGACGCTTATTTCGTGAGATATTTGGTCTGGTCACGATCAATGTACCACCCTGTATATACATGCTACCAGTAGTGGTAACAGTATCCACAAAGAACACTAATGCAATAATACACTCTGGTGGCCGTTGCAATTACCACAGAGAACTGTAATTCTATCATGTGCATAACCTGCGGTGGTCCATATGTGTATGGCGTTACATTTACATCTGACCGTGTCTTCTTGGCGGACTTGATGATTCTCATAGTACAATGTATTCTTTGTAGGGACACACATGTATGCCATCGTATTTATTGATTTAGTGAAAACAGTTATGAACTACACACAGAAAAAAAAGTTTTGCGTCACTTCGGTTCCGAGAGTTCCGGAACCTGTACAGAAAAATTCGAACAGATACCAACATAAACATCATTTCCTCACTTTTTATTGCTCATGGTAATCACAAATTGCATATTGTACTACCATAGAGCGAGACCTTCAGAAGTGGTGGTCAATATTGCTGTACACACCGGTACCTTTAATACCCAGTAGCACGTCCTCTTGCATTGATGCATGCCAGTATTCGTCTTGGCATACTCTCCACAAGTTCATTAAGGCACTGTTGGTCCAGACTGTCACACTCCTCAACGGCGATTCGGTGTAGATCCCTCAGATTGGTTGATGAGTCACGTCGTCCGTAAACAGCCCTTTTCAATCTGTCCGCGTCATGTTCGATAGGGTTCATGTCTGGAGAACATGTTGGCCACTCGATAAATGTCGCTATACTGAAGAACGTCGGCCGGCCGTAGTGACCGAGCGGTTCTAGGCGCTACAGTCTGGAACCGCGCGACCGCTACGGTCGCAGGTTCGAATCCTGTCTCGGGCATGGATGTGTGTGATGTCCTTAGGTTAGTTAGGTTTAAGTAGTTCTAAGTTCTAGGGGACTGATGACCTCAGATGTTAAGTCCCATAGTGCTCAGAGCCATTTGAACCATTTTGAAGAACGTCATTCACAATATGTGCACTGTGGGGGCGCAAATTGTCGTCCATGAAGACGAATGCCTCGCCAATTAGCTGTCGATGTGGTCGCACTATCGGTCGGAGTACGGCATTCACGTATCGTACAACCGTTACGGCGCATTCCATGACCACCAGCGGAGTACGTCGGCCCCACATAATTCCAACACAAAACAGCAGGGAACCTCCACCTTGCTGCACACGCTGTACAGGGTATCTACGGCGTTCAGCCTGACCGGGTTGCTTCCAAACTCGTCGCCGACGATTGTATGGATGAAGGCATATGTGACCCATATTGATGAAGACAACGTGGTACCAATCCTGAATGGTCCATTTGGCATGGTGTTGGGCCCATCTGTACCGCGCTGCATGGTGTCGTGGTTGCAAAGATGGACCTTGCCGTCGAATTCGGGAGTGAAGTTGCGCATCATGCTGCCTGTTGCGCACAGTTTGAGTCGTAACACGACGTCCTGTGGCTGCACGAAAGGCATTATTCAACATGGTGGCTTTGCTGTCAGAGTTCCTCCGAGCCATAATCCGTAGGTAGCTGTCATCCACTGCAGTAGTAGCCCCTGTGTGGCCTGACCGAGGCATGTTATTGACAGTTCCTGTTTCTCTGTATCTCCTCCAAGTCCGAACAACATCGGTTTCGTTCACTCCTCTTGTTAAGAGCCCTTCCTGGCAGAGAGTAACAATGCGGATGCAATCGAACCGCGGTATTGACCGTCTAGGTATGGTTGAACTACAGACAACACGATCCGTGTACCTCCTTCCTTGTGAAATGACTGGAACTGATCGGCTGTCGGACCCCCTCCGTCTAATAGGCGCTGCTAATGCATGATTGTTTACACCTTTGGGTGGATTTAGTGACATCACTGAACAGTCAAATTGTTCAAATGGCTCTGAGCACTATGGGACTCAACTGCTGTGGTCATAAGTCCCCTAGAACTTAGAACTACTTAAACCTAACTAACCTAAGGATATCACACAAATCCATGCCCTAGGCAGGATTCGAACCTGCGACCGTAGCGGTCGTGCGGTTCCAGACTGTAGCGCCTTTAACCGCTCGGCCACTCCGGCAGGCCTGAACAGTCAGGGGACTATGTCTGTGATACAA
Source organism: Schistocerca cancellata (assembly GCF_023864275.1). Taxonomy (NCBI): domain Eukaryota; kingdom Metazoa; phylum Arthropoda; class Insecta; order Orthoptera; family Acrididae; genus Schistocerca; species Schistocerca cancellata. Next base: position 956,724,525 of record NC_064626.1, read on the forward strand.
TAGCCACGGTCAGCGTCTACCTTCAGGAGTTCTGGGAACCGGGATGATGTAAAACTTTCTTTGGTGTGTGTATTTACACTTTTTACTTTTGCAAATCATATATTTTCATGCAGCATTGTGAATTTTGTGTTAAGCAGCTCCTCTATGACGAGATAAATGTTTAATGGTAGGCAGTTTTACGTGGTTATTACATCCGTAGTGAATTCTGATGCTGTTTAAAATTGTGGAAGTTTAAGGACGAATGTCAGCTCCTCTTTCCATGAGATTTTTTTTATTGTTATTGAATATTTTTGAACTTCATTTTCAAGTGCTAAATAGAAGAGAGAGTCACATGACATCGTCGACTGAGTCATACTGATTGGTTGGTGCACAGTGTAATTCTGAAGGGCTTTCTTTCGTCCTTTTCTCGTTATGTGTGAGGATTATGCCTTAAATGTACCCGCTGGGCGCAGATAGCTGTGATGGATCTGTGTTGTATAGTTATGACCTAAGGGAAGCGTGTAACCCTATGGTGGCTCCACCATCAGGATACGATAACGCTACCTGAGAGCTGCAAGTCACCACACACGCGATCGCCAATCTGCTTGGCTACGGAGGCAGTTTCTCAAGTGCTAATAGTGGATCTCACTACTGTACTACATAGTGCTCATACAGGGTGTTCGGAAGTTCCCGTTACCAAGTGGTAGGACTTGTAGGGGGGAGTGAGCAGATAATATTTTGATTTGGAACTCATGTATGGGAACGTACCGTTTCCATGCTACACTACTTGAAAACAGGGTAACACGATCTTTTTTCCAAGTAGTTGATTAGACCTCATAGAGTGAATCACTTGTTTCACAATTCCACTCACTGATTGTCAAAGAAATTGCTCACTACTCGTTGGCGGGTTCTGTTCAACGTGCGGCGTCTCCTTGGAGCACCACAGTCACGCCACCTGACGGTGAAGGCACCCTTTCTCGAAGCCGTTGCGTAGTTGTGGCGAAAATGGTATGCAATGGAGTCGGACGTCCTGGAGAACTACCTTGATAATGGCGACGTGTAGCTCTTCTGTTACCACGTGTTTCGCCATTCAGAAGGATTATATCGGTGTATTCTGCAAACATGTAGTCAATCAAAGTGCTCTAACATTCACAAGCTCGAATCAGGTCAGAGAGGTAAGACAGACGGCAAATTACATCAGCCGATCTGACGTAACCCCCTTCCCCACTTGGCTACCCTGTTACATACCTAACTTGCAAACATGTTTTCAAACGTATGGAGCACGGAAAAGGTACGTTTCTACAAGTCCTATGAAGTTTGTGACGGGAACTTCCCAACACCGTGTAGGTAAGAGTTACGTGTCTAAGCAACATGAGGGTGATTATTTATACAAAAATATCTCAGATATTTGAATGATGTTGACAACGAGTGGTGAGCACTTCAGAAAGATCTAAGAATTGTAACCTGTCGCATCCATCACACACACATACGGAACTCGAGCCGACACCTCTCCTCTGAAAATAACTTTTTCGCCCACAATGTCATAATTATACAATAGAAAAGACAGAATCAAGAGCAAATAGAAGATATTTCACATATTCCCTTACGTTACGGAAGAAGTTAAGATTAGTTCAACCAACCAGCTCGGATCACTCCTGCAGGCGTCGGGCAGACGCTGTATCTACAGAGCTTTTTTGAAGCCGGCCGCTGTGGCCGAGCGGTTCTAGGTGCATCAGTCCTGAACCGCGCTGCTGCTTCTGTCGCAGGTATGAATCCTGTCTCAGGCATGGAAGTGTGTGACGTCCTTAGGTTAGTTAGGTTTAAGTAGTTCTACGTCTAGCGGACTGATGACCTCAGATGTTAAGTCCCATAGTGTTTAGAGCCATTTGAACCTTTTTTTTTTTTTTTTTTTTTTTTGAGTGTTTAAGCTTCGTTCCATCTACAAGCCTCGGAAGGCAATTATTAACAGATACAACACTGATGATTTTCTAGTAACGATCCTGAGTTTAGCAAAAATAATTATGACAATATCGGAGAACACGAAAAAGAGAAACTACACGTCCAGGGAGCATGCTGGCAGCTGCAGCCACAGCATGAGACGGTTGCGTGACGTCACAATTCGTAGCGGGGTTGCTGTTAATTCTACATCTCTGATGATCTACTAGCGCTTGATGGTACATGCAATGTAATAATCTCTCATAGTTGATACTTTGCTTTTCGTAGAGGCTGATGAACTAGAGTTTGTGTATGCGTCTAAGTTTATGTACACAACTTCAATTATCAACTTTAGCAGTACGGTGGAAACCGTAAATTATTAATGTGAAGAATTTTATCTGATCATTTAAAGATTTTTAAAAACAATACATAGTGATCTATATATTTTGTACATACAGGTCTGTGGAGTTGCTACATTACGCATCTGATCAAACCATGCTTAAATGTTTGTGGATCGTGCACTGTTCCTATTCTTACATCAGAAGGTACAAATTACAGCTTCCGCACTGTCGATCGAATAACTCGCTGAGATCAGCTGAACCTATGAAGGAAACAAATTATGTCCGTAGAGGTAGTCACTGTATATAATAATGTATGAATTCAAGACAGGGATATTAAAGAGAACGAGCGGATGAGCTTTCGCCTTAGGATTGGTCAACAGCCAGTTATCGCCATTCATCCCCTTGGAAACCCTATTTAACTATCCGGATTTGTCAACGTCTCTCCACACCAAGTAGGTTGAGGATTTTGAAATATGGGTGCTGATATAGTAAAAGTCGTCAAGATATTCGCAACGGTGCACGAGACGACTAATGGGTACGTAAACGAGTTCATACCTCCTATCCTGCAACTGATTCGTAGATTTCCAATGCTACAATTGAAGATATCTTCAAGAACGCTTCCAGGAAGAAGAAATTCAAGGCACATGACGCAGCATCACCGGCAGCGGCAGAAACAAGGAACGTCATCTCCGTCCGCATATACAGGCTGGTCCATTGATAGTGACCGGGCCAAATATCTCACCAAATAAGCATCAAACGAAAAAACTACAAAGAACGAAACTCGTCTAGCTTGAAGGGGGAAACCAGATGGCGCTATGGTTGGCCCGCTAGATGGCGCTGCCATAGGTAAAACTGATATCAACTGCGTTTTTTTTTAATAGGAACCCCCCAGTTTTTATTACATATTCGTGTAGTACGTAAAGAAATATTAATGTTTTAGTTGGACCACTGTTTTCGCTTTGTGGTAGATGGTGCTGTAATAGTCACAAACGTTTAAGTACGTGGTATCATGTAACACTCCGCCAGTGCGGACGGTATTTGCTTCGTGATACATTACCCGAAATCGTGTTGATGTACGGCTATTGTGATCACAGTGCCCAACGGGCGTGTGCTATGTATGCTGCTCGGTATCCTGGACGACATCATCCAAGTGTCCGGACCGTTTTCCGGAAAGTTACGTTATTTAAGGAAACAGGAAGTGTTCAGCCACATGTGAAACGTCAGCCACGACCTGCAACAAATGATGACACCCAAGTAGGTGTTTTAGCTGCTGCCACGGCTAATTCGCACATTAGTAGCAGACAAATTGCGCGAGAATCGGGAATCTCAAAAACTTCGGTGTTGAGAATGCCACATCAACATCGATTGCACCCGTACCATATTTCTATGCACCAGGAATTGCATGGCGACGACTTTGAACGTCGTGTACAGTTCTGCCACTGGGCACAAGAGAAATTACGGGACGATAACAGATTTTTTGCGCGCGTTCTATTTAGCGACGAAGCGTCATTCACCAACAGCGGTAATGTAAACCGGCATAATATGCACTATTGGGCAACGGAAAATCCACGATGGCTGCGACAAGTGGAACATCAGCGATCTTGGCGGGTTAATGTATGGTGCGGCATTATGGGGGGAAGGATAATTGGCCCCCATTTTATCGATGGCAATCTAAATGGTGCAATGTATGCTGATTTCCTACGTAGTGTTCTACCGATGTTACTACAAGATGTTTCACTGAATGACAGAATGGCGATGTACTTCCAACATGATGGATGTCCGGCACATAGCTCGCGTGCGGTTGAAGTGGTACTGAATAGCATATTTCATGACAGGTGGATTGGTCGTCGAAGCACCATAGCATGCCCCGCACTTTCACTGGATCTGACGTCCCCGGATTTCTTTCTGTGGGGAAAGTTGAAGGATATTTGCTATCGTGATCCACCGACAATGCCTGACAACATGGGTCAGCGCACTAATGGTTCAAATGGCTCTGAGCACTATGGGACTCAACTGCTGTGGTCATAAGTCCCCTAGAACTTAGAACTACTTAAACCTAACTAACCTAAGGACATCACACACATCCATGCCCGAGGCAGGATTCGAACCTGCGACCGTAGCAGTCGTGCGGTTCCAGACTGTAGCGCCTTTAACCGCTCTGCCACTCCGGCCGGCGTCAGCGCACTGTCAATGCATGTACGAACATTATGGAAGGCGAACTACTCGCTGTTGAGAGGAATGTCGTTACACGTATTGCCAAATGCATTGAGGTTGACGGACATCATTTTGAGCATTTATTGGTCCAAATGGCTCTGAGCACTATGGGACTTAACTTCTGATGTCATCAGTCCCCTAGAACTTAGAACTACTTAAACCTAAGGACATCACACACATCCATGCCAGAGGCAGGATTCGAACCTCCGACCGTAGCGGTCGCGCGGTTCCAGACTGTAGCGCCTAGAACAGCTCGCCCGCAGCATTTATTGCATTAATGTGGTATTTACAGGTAATCACGCTGTCTCAGCATGCGTTCTCAGAAATGATGAGTTCACAAGGTACATGTATCACATTGGAACAACCGAAATAAAATGTTCAAACTTACCTACGTTCTGTATTTTAATTTAAATAACCTACCTGTTACCAACTGTTCGTCTAAAATTGTGAGCCATATGTCTGTAACTATTACAGCATCATCTATCACAAAGCGAAAAAAGTGGTCCAACTAAAACATTCATATTTCTTTACGTACTACACGAATATGTAATATAAATTGGAGGTTCCTATTTAAAAACACGCAGTTGATATCCGTTTGACCTATGGCAGCGCCATCCAGCGGGCCAACCTAGCGCCATCTGGTTCCCCCCCTTCAAGCTAGACAAGTTTCATTCTTTGTAGCTTTTTCGTTTGACGCTTATTTCGTGAGATATTTGGTCTGGTCACGATCAGTGTACCACCCTGTATATGCAACAAGAGAGCAAACAGCGTAAGTGGCCTTCACAGAACAGAGGATAACCGCAAACACAAAGACTACCACCAATATGCCTACTGTTTAAGCAGAGCTACCATCAGCTTCGTAACTGGATGAGTGACTGCACAGAAGAGTACACCTGGAGACCACCTGGCCAGCACTGTTGACAACGCCGTGGTTATGGACATAGTGAAGAAACCAAGCGCATGCTATGTGGAAGATAATAAAACAGTCTCACGCCACAAAAGTACACAGATTGGCGCTTGCATTTGATATCAAAGAAAGATATGCTAACACAAGCAAACAGTGGCGTGCAATAACGTAGCCCCATTCAACAACTTCTCCTACACTGCGTCTCGATCGCTGCAACACTGACGATCAGATACCGCCAATGAGGAGCTTGGATATACGCTGCTGCAAGGACGTCCAAGCTTCGCTTCGGATGAATTACTATACTATTATATAACCCTTCTCCATTATTCAGGCAACTCCAAGGATCAGCTTCTTTCCACCTGCGAACGAACAAGATCACTACGGTCAGAATAGAGCAACTTGAAAATATCTCCATTGTGACTTGTAATTCCATTGGTAGATGTGGTTTAAACAGTTTAAAGATGATGACAAGCGATCAGTGGCCCCACTCGATACGCATCACAACAATAATTAAAAATTAGTAGGCAGCTTCTGAACGGCAATAAGTTGCATCCAGCAATTAACAACAGGCTACAGTGCGTTAAGAGAAGAATTGCCTCTGCGTGTGTAGTATATTCATGTCGCAAAAATAATGTTCCAGTATCAACGATACGTATACTAATTTTGCAAGTACCAGTAGCGGATGACCTAAGACCGTATGCAGTAGTAAGAAAATAGCAAATCACGGTATTGTGTGCCCTTGGTTTAACTGTGATTTTATCATCGTCACGGTGATCTGGCTTTTAGGGGACTACCAGGTGAGATTAAGTAGTATTGTTAGTAAATCAATATTACTGCATTATTTTTGTGGTATCGATAGCAACGCATAGTTTCGAAGGTTGGCACTACTACGAGACACAGACGACAGCGCCCTCTAGCAGGTACTGTCGAAGTCTACGAGGTCTGCGACTGCTTCAGTCAATTTCATCAGGTGCAGCCAGCCAGGAAACTTCAGTTTGCTCTCCATACGACGGGTCGAAGACTTCGCATCTGAACAAAGTTACGTATTCTTTTTTGCACCAGTAAACCATTTTTACTCACTGCAGTACCGACGTATTTTGCTTGCTCCTTCTCATACCCACGCGCCGCCTTCCGGGCGGGATACAAAAATTTTTATGTTGTATTGTCTCTGCAATGCCTGCAACGTCCAGCCATGAAAATATTTGCGGTTAAATAACGTGAATAATCCTGTCACTAACTGAAACGACAGTGATTTTATTCAAGCTGTTGGAGATTGCAGCGTTTGATTAGACTACGACAGTTTTGTTGTGTCCGTGCACTGCTCACAATTACAGGAAGCTCGCTTACAACAAACAAAAAGATCTTTGATTTCTCCCATTGTCATAATACTTAACAAAACTGTTTCAGCTTCCAGAGAGAATAAATCAACAAAGACGTGTCAGTGATAGGTAATCTCAATTAATGTCAAACAAGTCTTCAATATACAATATATTTTTTCCACTTACCACCAAAAACCTGCTAGGAATCTTTATTCTGCTACAACTGTTTTGTCATCCTCCATCAAACTTTAAAGATTAATATGGTAATACCTGATGATGAAATAGTCGAAACTAGCTTCATAAAAGTAAACTATAGGAACTTATTGTTGGTACACGTAAAAACGTCTTACATCATGGCTGTTCAGCACATCTTAAAAAGACTTCAAGACTACACTTGACTTGCGTTATGATTTGATAGGCTACAGACGACTACGAGTTTACGACCTGACAGCATTGATTTTAGCTAGCAAGCATTGCACTTACTACCTGACCATTCGTCTGCTAAATCGATCTTGCCCTTTGACTGTGGTTGTTGTTGTTAGCCTGGATTAGAGGTAATCAGGTTTACCAGAATCTAAATGAACTCGAATGCAGAAGTAATTTAATGAAATGGTGACGCTGTCATTATTGTCTTCAATTGTTGATGGGTGATTAATATATCAACATAGGATTGATCTTTTATAAAAATTATGGAAAGTTTTATTGACCATAAAATAGTTAGGATAAACAATACAAGTTAAGCTTGATGACAAGTAAATCATAATCTGTTGTCAAAACAAATAGACACAACAAATAGTTAACACTCCTCTGGGTGGCGATTGGTTGGCAAAGACTAAGAAGGTTTTTCTGATTAAACTTTTCACTCTGGCTCAAAACACGGATAACGAATCATAAATCATCTAACGCCCAATAGACTTTGATGGATTTATTCTACACATAAGTATGGAGATTCAATGTAACACTCTTGTGTGCAGCAGAGAACAAGAGGCGACGCTGTGATTCCGTCTGCCTTAACAAACTGGAGTAGCCGTATTCTCGATGTATGTTGCTGTCTCAGGTGTCGGTCGTGGTTCGAGCGTCTGCGGAGCAGCGATGTGCAGGGCCTGTAATCCGTTATCACGGGCACGAAATACGCAGACCCTGCTGGCGATCCGTTAGATAAACGGCAATTTCTCTCTAATGGACCCCTGAAATCTCGGAAGATTGTAGCGTGTGACGCTCCCGTTCGCCGGTCATACCGTGGACCAGTTTGACTCACTTATACGGTAGTGCACACAAGGAGATCAAACCTCAAGGCAGCAGACCTAACATAAATAAAATTGCCGTTGGCACAACTAGTTGTACGAGATGACTGAGATCTGAACTGTCAGTACAGCTAAGTCCTCACCACAGGCTCCCCAGTCAAGAACAGTGCTAGTGTGAAGTCACGCCGAGGATAAGTGTCACAAGTGCAACCCATTCATAACAAGCGTAAAGCTCAGAAACCTCTCCAACCGAGAGTCTGAATCAGAAGACCAAGTTTACCCTCTCCTCATTTTCCATCAAACTTCGGTAAACTCCACAACAGCACGCACGCAACCACCCCCAGAAGGATTTCATGCCAATCACAACATTTGATGAGCTCGATGTCTTCCTTCTAACTCGTCCGCTCCACCAATCAGCCAGTCCTAATCAAAGATAACAATATTCTTCTCTTTTCTGGTGAAGCAGCCAATCTCTGACTCGTAAATTCCCGTACAGAGAGGAGAAGACACTGTACTCCCGACTTCTTTTTTCCTTCTGCCGCTCTAGGTAGCGTGTTTTGAATTTCTGTTAGGACATAAAGTGAACAACACATTTATAATGGAGATCGTTGTCTGGACGACACAAGCCTTACGGTGTGTCTGACAGGGGCCTCATCCAAACAAAGAGAAGTGCTTTTGTGCTCCAACATGGACCATATCAGAGTCACCATAAATGTTGCGTTCCATTCTAAAATTGTTTTAAAAGGCCCGAGGCCTCCCAAAAGCTTGACAGGCAGGGTGACAACACCACCTGACTGCTCCCTCGGTAGCGTCCGGTCCATAGTGAACATAGAAACTCACGAATTTCTATGGCTGTCATCCCTGTTCACAAAGGGCGTTTACAACACTGTCGAAAATGCTTGACCGGGTGACCCATATTTTTTTCACACCCCTGTCCCAGCCCCTGCCGTGTCTAGAGGCACATAGCAGGTAGGTCAAAGTAGGCTGTTTTTCCGCCTCTTTGGCTGAAGGCATTGTCCGCACACTGCTGCAAGAAATATTGCGACCGGTATTCTGTCCCTAGTAAGTGCATCGAGACGTTGCTTTCCCTAATAGCTGCAATGGGCTTCCAAGGCCTAAGTGTCCACTGCAAGATTTACTGTTAAATGACCAAACTGCCTGCTTGTTCTCAACTCCAGAAAATACTATTTGAAGGAGAGCCACCATGAAGATTCCACATGCATTGACAACATACATGCTTCCATAAGTGCCTGCTCTTCTTGACAACTTCCTGTAGTCTCACAAATATGGTTTCTTTTGTGTAAAAAGAACAGTAAAGACTAGTCTTGGATATGAGTGTCTCGTCCCCTCTCAAGACTTACATACGAACACCCATGGAACCTGTGCAAAATTTAGTAAGAAGAGTCTCAGATAATACATTCCTCTTCCATCCTTACATATTAGATTTTTCTTGACACGGACAGCCTTCACCACCGTGCAGTAGGTTTTAGAGCCTCTCACTTGATTGAGAGTTTCCACCTGCCGCTGCGATGTGCTCAAAAGAAGAAAATGACTTGGTTTGATGCTACTTGATTCCGTGTACTAGATGGAAAACTGCATTAATCTCTGCCATTTATCTACATTACAATTACTGTCCTTGATATTTAAGACACAAAAAGTCACGAATTAGTGTCCTTGTCAGAGGGTGATAGAGGTGTTCCATTTAGACTTCTGTATATCGCTTTTCATTGAAAATCGCCCACATAAACCTCCACTATTAGGTACTGTATACTTCGTGTGTAGTATTATTAAAATGAGCTCGTTTCTCCTTTATTCTGGTTGGACCTTTCTATGTGTCGACTAAATATGTTCCCACCTGCAGTGTGTTGAGGCATTCAATATCAGTATCGTACTGAGACAGCTAGTGTAGCTTTTATTTCCCGCATGGTACTCTGAATTAATACCAATACATCGGTTTCTCGTAACAAGTCAGTACTTCAAGTACTTCAAACGTACGTTGCTTCACGATCTGTCTATTGTCATGTCAAACATGCTGCAAACTCAGATATTGGCACAATATTCATACTTTTCTTACTTTTTTTTCGCAATGTCACTTGACGAAATAACCTTGGGAGTAGACATAAATTAGGCTGTTTTACTGCCTGTCGCAGCTAGCAGTGTTAGGAGTAGAGATCTAGAATTTAACTGGACGAACTGGTCGGTCTGTAACACGCAGTTCCAATGATCAGAATGTGAAGATATTTTGATTGGTAATAGTTACCTCAGAACAAATATATCAAACACGGGTAAGAGACAAACGACATCAGATGTACTTCATCATATGAAGAATAAGGAAAAACATGAGAAATCATTACAAACTACCAGAATGTGCCTCTTAGAAATTCAATTAGATGGGAAACGCTGAGACGAAAAGTCAGAATGAATGATAGAGGCATCTAAAAGTTATTGTATGATTTGACGTAGTTTAAATGAAGTACAACATTTTGTATGACGAGTAACCACATTTAAACCGATGAAAACCCACAACAGCTGCGACAAGACGATTTATTAATCATGACTCATCATCCTGACACAGTTGTTGTGGTCTCATCGACTAAATTTAAATGAAGTAATCTAAGAACGACTAATAAACACCAAACTGGAGTATAACAATGAGCAGATAGTGACAGAAAAGATATGTGAGAGAGAAAGGAAAGGTTGATGCTTAAAAAACAGCAGAACTGTATTGAAGACAAATATAAAATTTTCATCCGGATGCAATGTAGGGTATTGAATGAACATTTTTCTATTTGGCTTTTCTGTTTGTGTTATTGTTTGTGTCATGTCGGATCGAAGGGACATTAATTCCATTCTTAGAGTATCGTCAGTGATGCCGCAGGGACCTGCAGACATGTCATGGAGGATGTCCAAGACGACAGGAGTTACAGGAATTACGATGTTATTAATACGTCCAGCACCAACACATGTCATTGATCGACATTCAACCTTGTTAAATAGCATGTAGGAATCGGAGAGTTCTCTCAACACACGTGATTGCGAAGGTTGCCCAACACGTACTGTGTATTAGCTCTCTATTCACCAGCCACAGAGCGACATAGTATTAAGTAGGCTGTTTAGATTTTTATATTGGTAATGCCACGTAGCGCTCTGTATGAAAATCACTGGCTGTGTTGTGTGCAGTCTGTGGCTAGTTTGCATTGTTGCCTGCCATTGTAGTGTTGGGCAGCTGGATGTGAACAGTGCGTAGCGTTGCGCAGTTGGAGGTGAGCCGCCAGCAGTGGTGGATGTGGGGAGAGAAATGGCGGAGTTTTGAAATTTGTAAGACTGGATGTCATGAACTGCCATATATATTATGACTATTAAGGTAAATACATTGTTTGTTCTCTATTAAAGTCTTTCATTTGCTAACTATGCCTATCAGTAGTTAGTGCCTTCCGTAGTTTGAATCTTTTATTTAGCTGGCAGTAGTGGCGCTCGCTGTATTGCAGTAGTTCGAGTAACGAAGATTTTTGTGAGGTAAGTGATTTGTGAAAGATATAGGTTAATGTTAGTCAGGGCCATTCTTTTGTAGGGATTTTTGAAAGTCAGACTGCGTTGCGCTAAAAATATTGTGTGTCAGTTTAAGCACAGTCTTGTATAATTTTTCAAAGGGGACGTTACATATGTCGACCCTTAGCCGATGATACCTCACTGGAATCTTCTGATTTCTTCTTGTAGTTTGTGCAATTAGTGCAGCCTTTGTTTATTGCTATTGCGTAATTGTAGAGAGAATTTCCTTTGTAGTTTTAATTCTTCATTCTTGTACAGTAAAACAGTTGTGACATGCATGTAGATTTGCACTAAGTATTTCGCAGCTGCGCTTGCAATTAACTAGATATTATTTTCAGTGCTATGTTAATGTGTTCTCTTATTTTTGCTCTTCAAATTGTGCATATCTGTGTTGTCGTGTGAAATATTGTGACAATAATGGCGTGTGAAAAACGTAATACTAGGCTCCAAAGTAAACTGAGAAATGACAGTGAAGACGAAAGCAGTGTGTTAGCGCCACCATGTAATGAATTAACTAATGTTCAAAGTAGTAATTTGGTAATTGTGCATAGGGAAATGGAGCGGGCTGCAAATAATTGTGTAGGCAGTGAAACAATTAGTGAACAGGGAAGCATTATCGATCGATCGGTCGGCAACAGCCCGCCTCACGAATCGGGAATGACAGGACACAATCTTGCAAACACTGCAGATTCAGGTTTTGCGTCCTCATTGTTTTCTCAAATAAGTCAAGACACATTTTCTGCTTGTCAAAATGTGAATGTTGCCGGTGCAACTTCACTGCCGAAAAGCACTGAGGAACATGTTTTAGACACCAGTGCATTGTTATTACAGTTAATGCAACAAATGGGACAAAGGCTACAAAAGTTAGACACAATGGAACAAAATCTTCAAAAGTTAGACACAATGGAACAAAATCTTCAAAAGTTAGACACAATGGAACAAAATCTTCAAAAGTTAGACACCACACTTGAACAAACACGTGAAGATTTAGCTACTGAGTTACATAAAATCGAATCTAAATGTCAAAAAGTCTGTAATGACGTAAAAACACAAATTTATGAGCATTTCCAACCTATTTTTTCGCGTCATGAAAATGCATTACAGAATCACGAAGCAGCCATAAAAGAACTGCAAACTATTGTTCATGAAAATCACGACACCTTGCTAGCTAAAATTGACTCAGTTGCATCTACCGATTCGGTTACACAACTTGCAAATGCTCAAGAAAACTTAAAGGACACAGTAGATACGATTTCAACACAAATGGACACTCTGAAACTTGGTTCAGAAAAACACACTGAGGAAAGAAGTACACTATCGGAGAAAGTAGCCGAACTTTCGTATCAGTTCATTAACTTATCTGCAAAGGTAGATGATGATCTGAATGAAACAAGACCTGTAGCCATCACTGACACAGAAGAGTATGAACAAATTAAGAAATTCAAACAAAATCAGAATCAAATTAATACGCAATACAAAAGAGAAATCCGGGAAGTACAAGATCAGTTGGCACAAGTAATACAAAAATTTCATATTTCAGAGGACACTCGTGCTCCAACACGGGAAGAGGAACTTACAAATACGGAAAAGCTACAAAATAATAACACAGGGCATTTCGGAGATTATGAAAGAAATTGGCAAGGTGCACCGAATTTTGAGATGGAACCGCCGACACGACGTAACAATGACCGATATGCTACTCGCCGACATGATGATTTTGACTATAAGCTGTTCATTACTACACGTAAATTCAAAACGTTTATGAATTCTGCCAACGACATTCATCCTCAAGCGTGGCTCCATCAATTCTCTCACTGTTTTCCTCCCAACTTGTCATTGGAGCACAGGTTAGAATTTATGTGTGGCTACTTGGAGAATGAACCAGCTGTAAGAATGCGATCGGTCATTCACGATTGTCACGGTGAAGGAGAATTTTACTATGTGTTCCTCTCAGCATATTGGTCTCAAGCTACACAAGACTGAGTAAAACATAGCATCATGATGATGAAACACTTTGAACAATCTGAATTTTCCAGTCTTGTGAAATATTTTGAAGACATGTTGCACAAGAATCAGTACCTGTCAAACCCATACAGCCCCTCAGAACTCATCCGCATTTGCTTAATCAAATTACCTGAACATTTACGACATATTATTTTGGCAGGACGTTGCAAAGACGACATTGAAGCTTTTCAGGGGCTCTTACAAGAACTGGAAATTGACACTGACAATCGCGGAACTCGAAAACAGGAGCACAACAATTACAGGTCACATCCGTCACAATTCCGCGATGACAGAAATAATAACTGGACGTGACAAGGCTATTCTCACAACACAAATTGTGAACAAAATAGACACCACCCGTATGACAACCGTTGGCAGAGTAGTAATAATTACAGGGAAAGATCACCTCTCCGCGGTAATGACTATCACAGAGACAATCAGAGAAACAGACAATATGGGAACAAAAACAATTATTATTACGGGAGACAGAATAACTTTAGACGCAACGGTCCAGCGCGCAGTTACGATTCAGGGAGAAATTCTCCACCACTCAACTGACAAGAAAGAAACTATGTAAACTACCGACAAAACGACATACCTGAATTCCATCAGAACTGGCGAGCTTCAAACAGGACAGGACCTTCTCGTCAAGGTGAATTTGTAGAAGTTAGGTCTTCTAATCCCAATAACGATGCGCGCCATCAAAGAAACAGATAATGACTCGCACCACAAGCAGCCACGTGCGCCTGCTGGCTCAGGGAAAAATAACATAGATGCTAACCTTGAGAAAAATTCCAGTATTCTTTACCGACGTATACCACATGATAATTGCGTCGAAGTTGAAACTCTGAGTACTATGAAGAGTAAAGGTTTACACCACATATCACATGTAAAACCGTTTATTGAAAGATAATCTGCTTTTTAACTTTGTCTTTGCCATAAAACTTTTCACTTCACATTTCTAGTATGCATTGTCAGACTTAGAAACTGTTACCATGCAATAATGTTTGAAGTTAAATATCCAGTCAAGAACCAAGAAAACTTATTTAAACAGAAATTACGAAAGCATTGTTATAGTGAACAGATGACACAGTGTTGTTATTTGTACATTCTTGCTTGTTAGTTGCAGGATCACGTAACGACTGTAAGGATCATATACTTAGAACATATACAGGTACTGCTAATGAGATTTTAATGCAACATTTTGGTTTACTTGAAAATACATTCTGGATTTAAAGTACTTTCTGTGAGATACCAGATGACACAGTGGTTAGTTTATGTGACAGCTACACGATTTTATCACGACGCTACTAATGACTGACAATTTACAATGTTGCTTTTGCGGTGTTTCTGTTTTATATCTGCACAGTTTTTCTGAATTATTCTGGAAAGTAAAACATGTTTTAGTAGTAACTTTTGTGGTATAGCTACAATGAAACAGCATCTTTCGTAGCACAACAATACGTTACATTATACGTAGTACTTTCTTGACCATGGTAAGGTACGTAATAACTACGATATCTATATGCAAAGCATTTCACTTTCGTTTATGATGAGGTAAGTACATTGACTTCAGCAGAACTTTGCTTACAGAGGACTATAACTACAACACTTCCACAGAATTATCTTACAGCAAGACGCACATTTAGCGCTACAGGACACGCATTTGAGTGCTTAATTTTGTACTTAAACCATTTATTTTCAAGATTTTTGAATTACGAAGAAAGTTTTCAGTGATACATTTCATTCCATTGCTGTAATCTGTAACACCTGAGGGTATAATTACATTAATCCTCAGGGGGGTACACGCCTACTTTGTGTACCATGTGTTTGGCAAGCACAAGGAGCCCTAGCTAATATGGTATTTGCTTATACAACTTTACACATCGGTACCATATTCCTCTAACAGATAAATTACACAGATATCTGATCATTTAACTGAGAGATAAACTTTTTTTACTACATCAGTGACAGATGTTTACGCAATTACACAGTTGGGTAACTTCACACTTATGAAATTGTATTTTCTCTGTACTGTGTGAACTCTTCATATTTTTTCGGAACCATTGTGATACTATAAGAGCTTTGAATGATGTATTTGGTAAAGGAGCATGATTTTAAAGTACGTTTGAGGTAGATGACACTCTTGAAATGAGCAGAGAATTTTTATAGGTTTTGATATTATTGCAGAAAGCTACCACGTTTTTGAGATTTGACTCAGGTGTTATGATGTTATTTTTATGACGACGATGTGTATTATGCTGTTAAGGTATGTTTATGATCAATAAGATGATGCTACCATATATGAGGAATTTGATTATGCTACATATTGATTATGATGAAATATTGAAGAAGTGTCGACGAATACGTATATGAATAATGAGTAATGGTTAGGGACTCTGCTTTGTGGAAGAGGATGTTGGAAACCAAGAATCGTACTTTTAAAGAGTTATGAAATGTATGTAAATGTGTGAATGTATCACAATGCCGACGAAAAAGTTTTTGGACGCTGTTATATTTATAGGATTTTGTTTCTACACATTCGTAACGCAAATTCTCGACCTCTGAAATTTTTTTTATATGAGACTGTCACTGTAGTGCAAACTGCTGTCGTAAATATTTCGGTAAGGAAGCTAAGTGACCCAGGTGGCGCCCAGGTGTGCCAGTTGCCTGGAGAAAAAGCCATTAGTGTGTGCCTTTCTGACGCACAGGTGGAGAAAAAAAGGAGGCCATTACCCTCGCTATTGACATTCCTTTGTAGAAAGCATCGCAAATATGACACACTCATTACTTGGAAAGATACTTACATCTGCACACCTGATTATGACAAGTGTCTTTCTACGAGAGTTGAGAGAATTTCTACTAACTTATGAAATGTCACATGACTATTGAATGATATTTTTATGCTTTGGTTTGCGTAATTGGTTATTTCATTTGATATCTGGTTTCCAGCTATGTTGCAGCACTGGTTTTTATAAAATAAAATTAAATTCATTTGCTAATGTGAACACTTTCTGTCAACAGATCTATTAAATAATTATTTTATGACCCACATTCTTCGAAAAAGGAGCTCTTGGAATGGAAAGAACAATAAGAAGGGACTAATAACAGTAACTGCATATATAATTTTCTTTTCAAGTACTTGGTAATTTCTTTTGTAGAAATAGTTGTGGTGCACCACTTTAATTACATAGACATTAAGATGTGATTATACATTTCCTTTATCTACATTGTTGTCTTTAGTGTACTATTTTTTCTGCTTGAGCTTTGTCATGCTTAGGTATAAGTTATAGCATTTACTGCTGCTATTTGCCAGGCATAGTGCTACTAAATTTCACTTTGTATTACTCTGTTAAGCCAGTTTTACTACGGATTTATTTTTCTTGTTTGTGGCGCACTGCCTTATATTAGTTGTAATATTGTATTTGCTTTGCAAATTTATGCTGCTTGCTTTGCCATTTCCATTTTTTATCATTGCTGTTTGTGTTAATTGTTTTGTGTTGCTGCATTGCCTCGTTCCTTAGTTTAGCGTCTGAGCTCAGTAGATTTAAGTTAGCTTAAGATGGGGTAGGCTATATAAGAGAACGAGTTGTGATGAGTTGGAAGAAATGCATCGAGAAGCTATAAGAAAATGGTTTCGCCAAAAAAGTATTTTGGAAGAGGATATGAGCAAAAAAGTACGGTTTAGGGACAACAGGTTTAGGTAGGATTTTCTTGGAAATAAATGATGAGGTAAGATAATGGAAAATAAATAATGAGGTAAGAAATATGTGAACATATAAATACAGAAAGCATGCTTGGATAGGATGTTTTGGTGGAAACAAATGTTGAAATAAGACGAAAGATCTATGGAATGAAGTTTTGGGTTGGACTGCAGTACCAAATGTTACACTGAAAACAAACCCTGCCCTTTCCTCTTGTGTTATCCCACTATGTGTTTGTGTACCCTTGGGTATTTGTGTTCTTCCTGTCTTTATGTGTTTAGCTAATACGGTTTTTGTTGTAGAATTTTTCTAGTACTAAGGTACATTCACTATGATGAGGAATACTGTTATCCTCAAATATAATTTGCATTAATAATATGTTACTCACTTTGTAAAGATGTTTACACATTATTAATTCTGTTCTGTTTCAATGCTCATGTGTGAAATTAATGTTTCGAAAAATATTCTCATTATTTTATTTATTTATGTCATAATTCATGTAACACTGATGTACATGTTTATTTGTATTCTTTTGTAAAGCCTGTATTACTACAAATGTTATGTGTGCTATTATGGTGTTTAATGATATTTTCTGTACCTTTGTAATTGTATTCTCATGTCATAAATTTCAAATGTAATTGACACCAGTTCATCAAATTAAGTAACTTGTAAGCATTCATTTCACTGCGCACGTTTCTGTTGGTCATAGTATATGGACAATATGTGAGAAGTAGGGACTGTTAGTGTTTGCACGTGTGTTAATAATTCAGCAAGGGACTGGATAACAGCATTGCTGGTTCTAAGGACAATTCCAAAAACTTTGTGAGTGCACAAGTGGTGGTTATGGACTTGCTGTATTCTCCGCAAGACTCTTTGATGGTGATTGTGCACCTGCACAGTCGCAATAGATGGGTGCTGGCCGTCTCTACAAGGACTATAATGGGTCTGCATCTTTGATGGCCCACCAATACCATTATCTCTACAAGGACTAAAGTGGGTCTGCATCTTTGATGACCTACCAATACCATTATTTCTACAAGGACCACAGTGGGTCTGCACCTCTGATGGCCCACCAATACCATAATCTCTACCAGGACTGCAGTGGGTCTGCTCTGTGATGACCTACCTACCAATATTCTTCAAAACTTCGAATGACTCTGCTGTGGGTTTGCTCTGTTGTGGCCCATTACCTGTCTGCATGTCGAGAGTCAGCACTGTCTTTCCGTTGGAAGGACAACACTACTTCTTCAAGACTGCATGGAAATCCACTACTTCCGTGTGCATTGTCTTTTACTGCTCAGACTTTGAGAAAAGAAACGGCAGTTTTAGTGTGATGAATGATCAGGACTGTCTTTATGGACTGTGAGAAAATTTTAGCTTTTTACCAACATTGTATCAATAAGTGTGTGCATTTGATATCTTTGTTATTGTAATTATGAAAAATTTTATCAAATCATTATTGGCCACTGCCCAAAACAATTTGTAAAATTTTTTGTGGGAAGCATGGGGGCTATGTAAGTAGGCTGTTTAGATTTTTATATTGGAAATGCCACGTAGCGCTCTGTATGAAAATCACTGGCTGTGCTGTGTGCAGTCTGTGGCTAATTTGCATTGTTGTCTGCCATTGTAGTGTGGGGCAACTGGATGTGAACAATGCGTAGCGTTGCGCAGTTGGAGGTGAGCCACCAGCAGTGGTGGATGTGGGGAGAGAAATGGCGGAGTTTTGAAATTTGTAAGACTGGATGTCATGAACTGCCATATATATTATGACTATTAAGGTAAATACATTGTTTGTTCTCTATTAAAGTCTTTCATTTGCTAACTATGCCTATCAGTAGTTAGTGCCTTCCGTAGGGATTTTTGAAAGTCAGATTGCGTTGCACTAAAAATATTGTGTGTCACTTTAGTGAATGTCTGAGTACGTTCAGTGTTGCTCAGCTGTTTGAAAAACAAATAGTGTAAGAGGTTTATCAGCACAGTAATTCAGAAATTGTTCTAAGGGGACGTTTCAATTGTGAGCTCAACTACAGTCCTGTATCCTACATGAATCGTTCGGGAGACTCAGTGGCTGCTCGCGCCTTAAGCCGGAACTGTCCATTCGTTCCAGTCACCAGCAACCATCGCCACACACTCAGACCCCAGACAGAGTCGTCGCAAGAAAGCAGCCACATATTTATCAGTGTAATTATAATAAAATATCACCTTCCTAGCGCTAGCCTGGTGACGACCGACAATGAGTGACATTTGACAATGAGCAAAGTATCAGAAATACCCCCTCCTGACGACTGTGACTTTGGAAACATCAACCTCCCACATAAATCTGTGTTCTTCTTATGACGACGCAATTTTCCAGGTAAAATCTTTCATCAGAGCACTGAAATCGCAGTTTTTCACCTCAAAACTACACCTCCCTTACGTCAGGACATGTCATTTTCTTTACACATGTCGGAACGTTGACCACAGTAATTTTACACTCCAACTGACACGTATTTCCGATTGTAACTGATATGTGTATAGTATTAGAAAAGATTATCGAATACCCACACACACACACACACACACAGACACACACACACACACACACACACACACACACACACACACAAGCGCACACGTGCACACATACACACACACACACACACACACACACACACACACACACACACAACAACAACAACATATATGTGTGTCGATTCTCTATAGTTCAAGGAAATTATTTGACATTATATCTTTCAGCCAATCAGATTCGACAATATACAGGAGGTATTTTCAGTCAGCACTTCCTTAAGGTGCTGTATACTGACAAGACTCTCGCAAACAAGTGTTTTAAAGAAAAGACTCCAACGTTATGCGATAATCAAAATCGCTACTGCGACAAAAGGGTTGGAAAGACATCGCCGATATGTGTCGGTGTTCTGTAACAAATATCGCAGTCGATAGTGCAACAAAGAACTTGTGAAGATATGCTTAGAAGAGCTGAAGAGACTACCTTCTGTGTATACTTTTGGTTACAACTGTATTGCTCGACCTGTTTGTGCACTATAGCTACTCAGGTGAACCCTTACATAGGTATATTATGCAGCTGTTTTCGAAATTAACCTAGCACCCCTTATGGTCAGATATACCCCTCAATGCGCTGAAATCACAATTCCCCACTTGAAATCTATCCTACCCTTATGACTAGACATACAGGAATAGTAGTCTGGATATGTCGGAACAGCAAACGCAGTAAATTTACCTTCTAACAGCATAACATTCCCGACAAGTAGTCATTTATAGGTGTATAGTGTTCACATGGTAAATTATGTCCAGTCATCAGAAGGCTATATGTTTATATGGAACACTGATGTTTCCAGAGCCACAATCATCAGAAGGAAATATTTACAATATTTTGGTCATTGTCAAAAGTCACCTGTTTGCCGCTAGGGAGGTAGTATTTAATTGTAACTACGACGGTAAAAATGTGGCTGGGTTACTAGGACGACTCATCCTGGAGTCCAGGTGCATGTCGAAGGTAGTTGGTGATTGGAACGAATGAACATTTGTGACTTCAGGTGCGAGACACCACTGAGCCTCCTGTACCAGTTAGGCGGGGTACAGGGATGAAGTTGACCTCATTGTGTCACCCTCCGGGCTGGTGAACAGCGAACTAATACTCCGTATGCGTTGGACAGCAGTTACCGGCGCATGTGTTGAGGTTATTCTCAGATTTTCACTTGGAAATCTGACAAAATACAATACTGATCACTGACAAGTGCTGGCACTGGACCTCTTGATAACACCTGAATTCCTACCACTCCGGTCGTCCTGGACACCCTTCATGGCCAGGCAGTCCTTTCTGGTGGGCCGAGTCCAGCTGCAGACATGG
This sequence comes from Schistocerca cancellata, assembly GCF_023864275.1. Taxonomy (NCBI): domain Eukaryota; kingdom Metazoa; phylum Arthropoda; class Insecta; order Orthoptera; family Acrididae; genus Schistocerca; species Schistocerca cancellata. The sequence continues at coordinate 956,745,589 of NC_064626.1, forward strand.
CATCATCACTGAGACGTGTGCATGACGTGGCCTCTGGTGCTGCGTGTGGACATCCGGACATGAGAGTCTCCAACATCTAAGCGTTGCAACTACTGCCACAGAATGGAATGCGTTTTAATTGGGTGGTGTTTACTGCTTCTCAATACAGTCCAGTGGACTCGGTCTTGAAGCAGAAAGGTGGGAGTGGTATTAATTGTTGTTACTATCCTACCACATGGTAGACTCTTTCTCCTCCTCCTCCTGCTCCTCCTCATTCGTCGTCCTGGTGTAGCCAAGGGAACCAACTTAGGGATTATATAGGGATTTAAAAACCAATAGGAATGTCAAATTGATTATTTTTTTGTTTCCAATAGTGATACTGCAAGCACGCTCCAGTCAAACCTACCCTATATCCTGCAAACTGTTTAAGAACATAGCACAACCGAGTTGAAATTTTAGACTCTCAACCACCTCCAACGTAATGGAGTTCCTGCCAAATGACATACCTATGCCAGCATCTGTCGTAGGGTGGAAGGAAAAATCGTCTCACACACAATGTATTAATTAATTATTCAATCAATTTGGTAGAGTGTCGACCTACTTCCAAGACATCCACAGCCCAGCACTTTTGGAAGGGCTGGGGGTTTCCCAGGTATCCCCAAATTTGTTCGACAGGTGCTACCCAGTTCTTTTGGAATGCCTTTGTTCCATTCAGTTAAGGTTTGCATAGCGCCTAAAGGGTGAGGAGAAAGGGATATACCAACTACCAGCGCCAGGTGTTATAACGATATGTTTACGTAATGTGTATACATAAACATACAGTTATAAATGTCCCCATTCGTAGTCGCTAATTATAACAATATGTTTACTTTTGTGCTGTAACATATAGCTATAATCAGCGATGGAAATATATTTGCGAACGCCGGCCGTGTGCGGCTGTTTCTTGTTGGATCGTCTGATCAGTCGGAAGTTGCATTGCAGAGGAGAGTAAATGCCTATTCAAAATATAATTATTTTTGGATAGCTCAACATGAATTTCCTAAGGGACCGTAATTTATCATGCATTTACCAGATGACACACAAAAAATTCCTTTTCCATATCTGGCTGATAAAGAATGTTGCTATTTAACAAAGCTTCTTTGATATCGAGGAATGCCTTTTGACAGTCGTCAGTCCAATTCCACTGAGTATTTTTCTTTAACAATTTCAATAAATCAGGTTTGTTCATTACTTGCTTTGGTAAAAATCTTCTGAAGAATGAAGCGAGTCCAAGATAACCCTTAAGTTGTCGTTTTGAATATGGGATAGGAAAATTTTTAATTGCACTTAGCTTAGCCGGATCAGGACGGATTCCGTCAGATGAAATGACGTGTCCTAAGAATTTGATTTCGGCTCGGCCAAAGTGTGACTTTTGCAAGTTGGCAGTGACTCCTTCTTCCAGGAATCGCCGAAACACTTTCTGTATTAGTTCAACGTGGCCTTCCCACGTTTTAGTGGCAATTAAAAGATCATCAACGTAGAGAGTGACTTCATCAATAAAATCTGGACCAAGAAAATGATCTAGGACAGAGATGAATACTCCAGAATTAACATTCAATCCCAAAGGCATGACCTGAAATTGATAGGATCTGCCGGCGAAGATAAATGCCGTATATTTTCGTGAGTTAGGATTTAGTCTCATTTGCCAAAATGACATTATCAAATCTATGCTACTCAAATATTTAATTCCATAAAATCTCTGCAGGTGTTCATCAATCGCTTCAGGTCTCGTTGGTACTGGCACAACAATTTTATTATGTTTCGTGCGTCAAGTACGATTCGTACGGTGTTATCCTGTTTCAAAATCGTCAACAAGGGGCAACTATATGGCGAATTAGAATACTCTATGACTTTCCAGTTCAGCATTTTCTTAATTTCATTACGAACTGCTTCCCTTCTTGCATACGGTATGGGATATGTCGTGCGACAGAAAGTATGGTGCGGCACCACTTCCATAGTATATTCATAGTCTTTTATAATACCGGGTCGTTTTGAAAACACGTTGATATAGTGTGACAACAAACTGAATAATTCCTGTCGCTGAGGTTCGGATAACTCTGTTGATTCTGTAGTCTTTTGGTTATTTCTTGCTGAGAGGGTAAGTCACTGACTGTTATTGTATCATTAAATGTATCACAGTTACCATAAAACAATTTGAAATGATTACGACAAGGAGGTTTCCTGGCTATCCTTTGTAATCTAATGCTATTACAAGTGCCAAAGTTTTTTACTCTTTCTTTCACTAACTCCAGTGCAACTTCTGTTTGCTGTACTAACAGTGTGCAAATGCCTATATAAAGATCTATTCGGGCTCTATATCGTCGTAGAAAATCCATTCCCAAGAGACATGGCACTGCCAAATGCTTGACAACGAGGAAAATACATTTTATGGGTACTGATTGAATCTCCAGTGGTACCCAAGCTTGTATACTGACCTTTTGTGTCTGGGAGCCGATGGCTCCTGTTATTGAACATCCTTGGACGGGTAATGTTGTAATTTTAATTAATGTACTAATTTGCTTATAGAAACATAAGGACATAGCATTAATATTTGCACCTGTATCTAGGATTACAGTCGTCAAAATTCCGGCCTTAGGAAGTTTTGTCATAGCTTTCACTTGGTCAGCTATCGGTTCATCACCGTCAGTCGTCTCTTCCTCTTGTAATAATTCTTGTCTCATGTCAATCCCGTCATTGTATCTCAGTACAAGTACGTCATGGTTAGTCTCTCCGTCGAAGTGGTCGCCCCCATTCGGTCTCACAGCATCACTTAGGGAGCTTTCAGATACTGAACTTAGTTTTCCTGCTTGTGTGTTTTTGATTGGCCTTCATCATTAGAACGTTCGACCAATCTGACGTTGTGAGAACACTGAGGAACAAAATTACTGTTATGCACAAATCGCGTGTCAAAATGTTGCTGCGTTTGTTCTGGTGTCCGCGTTTGCGAAAAATACAGGGGGATGGTACTGCCTTCGCGGGGTCTGATGACTTTTATTACTATTATGGTTTCCGGAATTGTTACTGTGAAATCCCCCTTCACACTGTGGTTTGCCCTTAAACTGTGTGTTTCTGTACATTCCCTGCGCTTGACTTTTACTAGGCGCGGAGTTGTGTTGGTATGAGTGGGCGTTATCAGCTGTTTGTTGCTGCCCGTAATCTGAGTGTTTGTTGCGCGAGTACGGTGCATTCCATTGCGATCCGCTCTGCTGTTGCCAACCTTTTTGACTGAAACCATTTCCAAACTTCTGCTTGTACGGTTGATTGCCGTACTCGTTACCAGTCCTGTTATACACGGGATTGAATCGGTTGTGTTGATTACGTCTATTCCTTTTGTACGGATACCCATTGCCTTTATTTCCGTTTTGCCAATCGTTACTATTTTTGTAACCGTTCCCTGGCTTTTCATCGCCTTTACTCTCGTAATGTTGTGGCCAAGAACTGTGCGGAGTATTCCGCGGTTTGTTAGCTCTCATGTCCTCTTAGATCAGGTCTAGGGAATCTAATATCGACAGAAAGGTATCTGGATCATCATCTGGTGTGGCTATCAGCTTTTCACGAATCGATATGGGTAATTTAGACTTTAGAATCATAATTACATCTTTACTATTAATAGGGTTGTCCCAATACCTGATTTTGCCAAGATATTTTTCGAAGTACTTTCTCAGGCTACTATTCCTGGGGTCAAATTGTTCTGCGTTATAGACTTCTTTACGAAGGCGCTTCTGAACACCTTCGCTCCAAAATTTGCTGAGGAAACAGTGCTCAAATTCCTCATACGTTCGACACTTATCAACCATTTTGGTTCCCCATATTGCCGATTCGCCACCTATATATCCGGTAACAAATTGGATACGCTGTCTATCAGTCCACGAATTTGGAAAAATGCCAGAGAATCCACGAAGAAAAACAAGTGGGAGGATATTTCGTTTTTCCGGGTTAAAGGTTTGAAAAACTCGATGCTTTATCATGCTTTCTTCAAAATGGTTCAAATGGCTCTGAGCACAATGGGACTCAACTGCTGAGGTCATTAGTCCCCTAGAACTTAGAACTACTTAAACCTAACTAATCTAAGGACATCACAAACATCCATGCCCGAGGCAGGATTCGAACCTGCGACCGTAGCGGTCTTGCGGTTCCAGACTGCAGCGCCTTTAACCGCACGGCCACTTCGGCCGGCATGCTTTCTTCCTTCATCATTTTTACTACTGAGTCAGATTCTTGGTTTCGGTGACTAACTGGAATATGTGGTGGTGAAGTGTTCATTAGATACAACAGGTATTCGGAATTGCCGAAATAATTCATCTTCTTCCTCTGAGGCTAAAGAGTTAGGATAATTCGGTCTCTGTGTTCCGGAACTACTACTCACTTGGCCTTCAGGTTATTTAGTTGTTCCGTTACCTCTTGCTTCCAATTTGGTAATTCTTGCTGAAGGGTATGCCTAATGCTACCGAGTTTAGACATTACGGTATCTCCGGAGCTTCCAGGAGCTGACAAGATACCAAGAGTGTTTGCTTTCACAGTCTCTACTAGGTCTTTGTTAATTTTATTTTCGACAAATTTGTCCTTTTCAGCAATCCAGTTCTCATACTTTTCTCTAAATTCTCTCTCATGACTATCTAGCCTCTCCTTTATTTTCGTTTCAGTTTCCAGAGTCAAGTTGATATTCCGTCGGTTAGTTTTTCTACTTGCGTAGTTATTCTGTCTAATCTGTGATTAACTGTGGTTACGATGGTGTCGAGATTCTTGGTTGCGTTTCGGATATCAGCTGTCTCGCTTTGCATGGTTGCTAAAGTGTCATTCAGTTCGAAAATTATTCCACTTCGCATTTGAGAAACAGCATCCTTAACTTGCTTTGCTACTTCTTTGGCTACGTTTCTTCTAACAGTTTTTATTTCTTCGCTTAATGTAGAAAGTTTATCTTCAATTACTATAGAAAGTTTATGTTCAAGTGAGGCTAACATTTGTCTATTTTCGCTTTCATTTGGCGATTTCCGTCTTGCATCATTTGACTTATTTGACTCACTAGCTGTTTGAATATATCGTCTGTCACTAACCCTGAATTACTTTCACCTGCCTCCCTTGTAACCGGTATATAGCTACGAGTACTAGTGGCAGAAACTACACTCCTGGAAATTGAAATAAGAACACCGTGAATTCATTGTCCCAGGAAGGGGTAACTTTATTGACACATTCCTGGGGTCAGATACATCACATGATCACACTGACAGAACCACAGGCACATAGACACAGGCAACAGAGCATGCACAATGTCGACACTGGTGCAATGTATATCCACCTTTCGCAGCAATGCAGGCTGCTATTCTCCCATGGAGACGATCGTAGAGATGCTGGATGTAGTCCTGTGGAACGGCTTGCCATGCCATTTCCACCTGGCGCCTCAGTTGGACCAGCGTTCGTGCTGGACGTGCAGACCGCGTGAGACGACGCTTCATCCAGTCCCAAACATGCTCAATGGGGGACAGATCCGGAGATCTTGCTGGCCAGGGTAGTTGACTTACACCTTCTAGAGCACGTTGGGTGGCACGGGATACATGCGGACGTGCATTGTCCTGTTGGAACAGCAAGTTCCCTTGCCGGTCTAGGAATGGTAGAACGATGGGTTCGATGACGGTTTGGATGTACCGTGCACTATTCAGTGTCCCCTCGACGATCACCAGTGGTGTACGGCCAGTGTAGGAGATCGCTCCCCACACCATGATGCCGGGTGTTGGCCCTGTGTGCCTCGGTCGTATGCAGTCCTGATTGTGGCGCTCACCTGCACGGCGCCAAACACGCATACGACCATCATTGGCACCAAGGCAGAAGCGACTCTCATCGCTGAAGACGACACGTCTCCATTCGTCCCTCCATTCACGCCTGTCGCGACACCACTGGAGGCGGGCTGCACGATGTTGGGTCGTGAGCGGAAGACGGCCTAACGGTGTGCGGGACCGTAGCCCAGCTTCATGGAGACGGTTGCGAATGGTCCTCGCCGATACCCCATGAGCAACAGTGTCCCTAATTTGCTGGGAAGTGGCGGTGCGGTCCCCTACGGCACTGCGTAGGATCCTACGGTCTTGGCGTGCATCCGTGCGTCGCTGCGGTCCGGTCCCAGGTCGACGGGCACGTGCACCTTCCGCCGACCACTGGCGACAACATCGATGTACTGTGGAGACCTCACGCCCCACGTGTTGAGCAATTCGGCGGTACGTCCACCCGGCCTCCCGCATGCCCACTATACGCCCTCGCTCAAAGTCCGTCAACTGCACATACGGTTCACGTCCACGCTGTCGCGGCATGCTACCAGTGTTAAAGACTGCGATGGAGCTCCGTATGCCACGGCAAACTGGCTGACACTGATGGCGGCGGTGCACAAATGCTGCGCAGCTAGCGCCATTCGACGGCCAACACCGCGGTTCCTGGTGTGTCCGCTGTGCCGTGCGTGTGATCATTGCTTGTACAGCCCTCTCGCAGTGTCCGGAGCAAGTATGGTGGGTCTGACACACCGGTGTCAATGTGTTCTTTTTTCCATTTCCAGGAGTGTATGCTGGCATTGTCTAGTTCAGTACAGGTAACATTATGGTGTGAGGCATCAAAGTCCATAAGATTTCCCACCTCACTTTCTACAATTGTTTCGATTGGTGTCTCAGCCCTACTAATTATCCTGCGGGACCGTAAGCGACGCGACACTTCACTCGTTTCGTTCTGTTCATTTAAATCTAGTGATGACATTTTATCGTCTGTCCTAGATCACTTATTTACAAACAGTAAGTCAATGAAGTTCGTTTGAGATACGGCCGTCAGCTGTCGACAGAGATGTACGTTATCGGTTGCGAGTCGGTTGTCACTGCTACGTCACAAGACCGGAATGTCGGGAGTTGCACGTCACGAGAACAAGAGACTATACTGGACTGAAAAGAAAGTATGGCTGCACACTGGTGAAAATAAATGAAAACTAAGGCTGGTCAGCTGCGTGAACAGGCAGCGGACATTTAAAAACAAGTGATACGCAATACACAACAATGGAATTTAAACAATACTTAAATTACCAATCTACTAAACGCAATCTACTGAATTCAAAGCAAATTTTTACTGCAACTACTAAAGATCGTCACAAATTGATTAATGTCGGCTGACATTAAGGAAGCTTGGCTACGGCTAACAAAATTTTAACTTACGTTACTGATGACTGCCTTGGGCGTTGCAACTACATTTTCGCACAAATGCGGTTCCAAAAAAAAAAAAAATCTCTCTTCCGTAATTTACTCTGAATATCTCGTTTCTTTCGCTCAATGGAAATTTTATTGGATGGTGTTTGATGCCATGTAACAAATAAAAAGCACAAAATTAGCTACAATTCTTTATTAATATTCCCACAATGCGTATCTTATATAAATTTTTTTTCCTTTCAGTTTTTTTTTTAATTCCCGTCCCTGTTCGGGCGCCAATTATAACGATATGTTTACGTAATGTGTATACATAAACATACAGTTATAAATGTCCCCGTTCGTAGTCACTAATTCTAACAATATGTTTACTTTTGTGCTGTAACATATAGCTATAATCAGCGGTGGAAATATATTTGCGAACGCCGGCCGTGTGCGGCTGTTTCTTGTTGGATCGTCTGATCAGTCGGAAGTTGCATTGCACAGGAGCGTAAATGCCTATTCAAAATATAATTATTTTTGGATAGCTCAACATGAATTTCCTAAGGGACCGTAGTCTATCATGCATTTACCAGTAGAATATGGCACGGAGAAAATATTTCGCCGCATACAACTTCCGTCCGATTTCGACGAAAGAATTCGTGACTGTGAACTCTCTATTTGGCAGAAACATAAAGAAAATTAAATAAATTCTTGAAGGAGTGAGACATAGATTCTATATTAAATAAATAGTCCATACACCAATTCCATTTAAATCTGAATTTATGGTAATTAATAGATGAACTTACACTGCAATGAAAGATTTAACATGGATGCCATTTTGACTGGCACTTCTCGTAGTAAAAATAATTGCTTTGACGTTTTCATATACACGTCGCACAATAAATCTACTGCTATGCAGTATTGCACTTTTAGTATTGCACTTTTACTTTACACTAAAATAATATTATTTTTAACGCTAATAATACGGCGGCAAGACATGCGCGTCCGACACAAGTTACAAGAGACAAGAGAAAAATGAGTAAGTGTTCATCGAGAATATCTCGTACATCAAAAAAATGTGTAAAAGTGTTCGTCTTCTGTCCGTTTCTCGCGCCGCGGTTTTCAAAGTCAATAACTCACTGCATCTCTGTCGGCGCTTCGACAATAAACAAGTTACGTCACAGCTCGTTCACCTTTTACATTCTCGCAACATTATTTGCTAACTGTAGCTGTTGCCGAGTGACTGCTCGATTAGTGAATGATTTAACATGATAAGGCAGTCACATAATGTTACAGTGTGCATGTGGGTTGGGGAGGGTGGTGGTAGTTGTGGGGGGGAGGGACATCTTGGTCTTTGTGTGTTTGCACATGTTGGTAAACTCACAAACAGGAAGTACCCACTCGATAGGAGTTGATACTTCTGCAGAACTCCAGTCATGACCTAGCTAGCAGCAGTGGTGCATGATGCAAGGAAGTGGCCGGCACATGGGCACACGAAGAAGCAATATCCTGGTTAGTGCAGCCCCCAGCATGTCTGCCCTGTGGTCTGTGTGAAGGTACAGTCAAAACGTTTTAACAGTGTGATTACTTGTGGTGAGGTACGCTTACGTCCGTTTCGTGATAGTATTCCTTACGCGATCAGAAGAAAAGATCTATTTATGTATTTAATTACATTTATACACATTTTACAAGACATGCATCTTTAAAAAAAGCAAAGAATGATGAGCTTTTGATACCGAATGAAAGAGTGATCCAACAGTGGCAGATTCAATATTAAAAATAAACAATAAATTATTATTCCTTCTGCAGTGTAATTCAATTTCCAGTCATACGATTCTTCTAGTCCACTAGCTCAACGATTCTTCCCACCAATTCTTTCTGGGAGGGGTGGGTAGAGAGGGGTGTAGTGACCTATTTCTGACAATCGATCCCTACAAGTGTACAGTGCTTCATAAACATTCCGTGAAGTGTTAATTTACGTGCAGTGATATAGTTATTCTTATTATTAGTTAGTTATTCCGTGCTGTTCATGTCTACACAATTCATTCATGTGTGTAGTGTTCAGTTATTGCTAAATGTATGTGGGAATAAAGGAATTGTTTTCTCCAACACCCACATTTGGTAACCCCGACGGTGACACCCGACGAACTACGTAACATCCGCGTCGGCTTCAGCGTTACCGAAGTTCCGCAACGTTCACGTTCGTAACTTCCGCGCCAGCCGCGTCGCGCTCGTTGCAGCACGATAATGGCCGATTCACCAGTCTCACTTCAACCTGAAGCCAGCAGTGCAATTAACAGGGTGACAATAAAATCTCCACCATTCTGGTTACATAATCCTCTATTGTGGTTTGCCCAGTTAGAAAGCCAGTTCGTCCTCGCACAAATATCGGCGGACGAAACTATGTACAGCTATGTGGTTGCAGCACTTACAGAAGATCTAGCAGCAGAAGTACAAGATATCCTAGCCGCACCACCGGATACCGATCGTTATGCATCCATTAAAAACGCATTAATAACGCGTTTGTCACAATCAGAGGCAAAAGGGCTAGAGAACTGCGCACTGAAGAACTCGGAGGTCGCACTCCATCACAACTCTTACGACGTTTGCGCACACTGGCAAGTAACACTGTAACTGATGATGTGCTACGAAACATATGGTTGTCTCGGTTGCCGTCAGATACTCAAAAAATCCTCACGGTATGTGCAGGCGATTTAAACGCACTGGCACAAACGGCCGACAGGTTAATTGAAATGTACCCCACATCAAGTGTCTCAACATTAACGCTACAACAAGAAAATTCGCCCACAGTGACGCTAGTCTCCCTTCAGTCACAACTGGCAGAGTTGACCGCACAGGTAGCTGCATTACAAACAACGCACAACCGCCAACGGCCACGCCGCCGACGGTCACGAAGTCGCAATCGATCACCATCACTACAGAACTTATGCTGGTACCACAAGACATTTGGTAATGATGCACGAAAGTGTACGCCACCTTGCAAGTGGAAACATGAGGCAGACACCGTAGCAGCGATAACTTCCAGTGCAAACACTCGCCGACTTTTTGTGACAGACCGCGAAACAAAACTACAGTTTCTCGTCGATACAGGCGCAGAAGTGTCCGTATATCTAGCATACCGCCTATCACGCCGAAGCTGCGACGACTGTTATCTATACGCCGCCAATGACTCCAAAATTAGAACATACGGTCGAGTAACATTATTCCTTAACTTGGGGCTACGCCGTATGTTTGAATGGCAATTTACAGTGGCAGATATATCACAGCCTATTATCAGATTTTTTGTCCTTCTACGACTTACTGCCAGATCTGCGACGTCAGCGACTAATAGATTTGACTACTAGTCTGCATACAACAGGAAAAGTCCGTTGTATCACACCACTAGAGGTACGCACAGTCACAGGCGACATACCATATATACGATTACTGAAAGGATACCCCGAGATCACACAGCAATCGCCTACTCTCCAAATGGTTCAAATGGCTCTTAGCACTATGAGACTTAACATCTATGGTCATCAGTCCCCTAGAACTTAGAACTACTTAAACCTAACTAACCTAAGAACATCACACACCACCCAGTCATCACGAGGCAGAGAAAATCCCTGACCCCGACGGGAATCGAACCCGGGAACCCGGGCGTGGGAAGCGAGAACGCTACCGCACAACCACGAGCTGCGGACCCCCTACTCTCCCCCCAGTCAAGCATACAACCGTCCACCACATTTTGACCACGCCAGGGCCGCCAACTCACGCTCGGCCTAGACGTTTAACGGACGAAAAGCTAAAAGTGGTAAAGCAGGAATTTCGCAGCATGCTGTCACAAGGTATCTGCAGAGTTTCTAGTAGCAGTTGGGCATCCCCAATTCACATCGTGCCTAAAAAGAAGAATGGATGGCGCCCCTGCGGTGACTATCGCCAACTCAATGCAAGGACCATTCCAGTCCGGTACCCAGTTCCACATATAGAAGACTTTTCTGCAAATGTTCACGGCAAGACTATATTTTCTACCATTGATATGGTTCGAGCTTACTATCAGATCCCTATAACTGCAGAAGACATTCCTAAAACAGCGGTGACAACACCATTCGGTCTATTTGAATTCACCCGAATGCCAATCGGACTATGTAATGCCGCCCAGACCTTCCGACGATTTATGGATGAGGTTACAAGAGATTTAGATTTTTGCTATGTGTATATAGATGATTTATTGGTGATGTCTGCATCAGAAGAGGAGCACTTACAGCATTTGGCGCAAGTGTTTGACCGCCTACGCACACATGGACTAGTAATTAATCCTTCCAAGTGTGTTTTTGGTGAGAAAGAGGTCCACTTTCTAGGATATTTTGTGAATGCACAGGGTATTCGACCGCCACATAGTAAAGTAGAGGCCATAAACAAATACCCCCGCCCTGTCACAGTCAGAGAATTACGACGATTCATTGGAGTAGTGCATTTCTACCAACGCTTCATTCGCAATCATGCACTGATAACTGTACCATTGAATGAACTACTTAAAGGCGCACCTAAACCTAACCACAGTGTGCATTGGACTATCGAGGCGGACACCGCGTTTCACGCTATAAAAGAAGCTATAGCGGAGGCCGCACAATTAGCACACCCGGTCGCGCATGCTCCACTCGCTCTCATGGTTGATGCTTCGTCCACTGCAATTGGTGCCGTACTTAAGCAACAAATTGATCAGTTATGGCAGACCATTGCATTTTATACTCATAATCTGTCACCATCTCGGCAACGTTGGGCAACATATGACCGTGAGCTGTACGCCGCTTATGCGGCAGTAAAAAAATTCAGACACGCATTAGAAGGGCGACAGTTCACGATTTACACAGATCATAAACCGCTTAGTATGCCCTTAAGGTAAAGCCAGAGAAAGCATCGCCCAGGCAGCTGCGACACTTAGATTATATCAGCCAGTTGTGTATGTGGAAGGGAAGCTAAATGTTCCAACTGATGCACTTTCTCGCATAGAAGCAGTGTCTACAGTAGCAGATGACATCGCACAGGTGAAAGCAGTGACAAAGGCTATTGATTACGACGCACCCACGCATGCGCAACAATGTGATAGTGAGTTGCGTGATCTATTGCAACAAGAGAAAGGATTTAAGCTACAGCTCGTGACATTTCTTGAAGCAAACATTGAGTTGTACTGTGACGTAGCAAGAGGAAATATACGTCCATTTGTACCACAGCAATTCAGAACACAGGCAATTGCATCAATGCGCAATCTGTCACACCCAGGAGTAAGAGCCACACTCAGATTGGTCAAACAAAAATTTGTATGGCCATGTATGCACACAGAGTGTAGAACATTTCTGAAGCAATGCTTGGCGTGCCAGAGGAATAAAATCACACAGCACGTCAGGGCACCATTAGGCACATTTCTTCCACCAAATCAGCGTTTTGACCATGTGCATGTTGACATCATCGGCCCACTCTCGGCATCGGAAGGCTACAGTTATTGTCTCACGGTGATTGACAGATTTACTAGGTGGCCTGAGGCATTTCCAATGAAGGACATCACTGCAGAAACTATAGCTCAAACATTTTTTCGTGGTTGGATTGCCCGGTTTGGAGTTCCACTGAGAATTACAACTGATCAAGGACAACAATTTGAAGCCTACGTTTTCAAAGCATTGGCTACGTTATTAGGTACGAAACGCATATGCACCACGGCATACCACCCCGCATCAAATGGCATGGTTGAGCGTCTTCATCGACAGTTAAAGGCAGCACTGAGATGTCACGCAACACCGAATTGGACAGAGACCCTACCTATCGTACTTTTGGGTCTACGAACGTCATTCAAAAGTGATCTGAAAGCAACAGTAGCAGAACTGGCGTATGGACAAACGTTACGCCTACCTGGAGAACTTCTGCACAGCATGGCAGATGATACAATCACAGCCTCAGAATTCGCCACAAGATTAAGAGAGCATATAAATCAATTGAGACCAACAATACCCAGAAACCAGCTTGGAAGACACTCGTTCGTTTTTGCGGAGCTAGACAAGTGCACGCATGTATTCTTACGCAGTGATACTGTGCGTAAGCCACTGCCGCCACCATCTGGTAGTCAGTAGGGATACCAATACTTTCCGCATAATGATTAACGGTATACCCACCACAGTTGCAGTGGACCGCATCAAGTCTGCATTTCTGGACGCAACAGACACCACAGCCACCACTGAACACAAACCAGAGAAGACAGGAGAAGCTACAAGATGTGTTCCTGTACCCCATGAACACCACAACGCTCAGCGAACAACAGTCACTGCAACACCAAGACCGACGTCGAGGACTACTACACCACTCCCTGACACAACCACTGACACACGTGACGCACCGCCCGGTTTCAAGAAAGAAGTAGTTACAAGAGCTGGACGGCGTGTGAAATTTAATCTGCGGTATCGTTAGCATAAAAGGGGGGAGTCATGTAGTGACATATTTCGGACAATCGATCCCTACAAGTGTACAGTGCTTCATAAACATTCCGTGTAGTGTTAATTTACGTGCAGTGATATAGTTACTCTTTGACTTAGCTTTAGTTAGTTATTCCGTGCTGTTCATGTCTACACAATTCATTCATGTGTGTAGTGTTCAGTTATTACTAAATGTATGTGGGAATAAAGGAATTGTTTTCTCCAACACCCACAGGGGCAAATTGTCAGATGTCCTATGGTGCCCGGCCAAAGTGGCCGTGCGGTTCTAGGCGCTACAGTCTACTCTTTGACTTAGCTTTAGTTAGTTATTCCGTGCTGTTCATGTCTACACAATTCATTCATGTGTGTAGTGTTCAGTTATTACTAAATGTATGTGGGAATAAAGCAATTGTTTTCTCCAACACCCACAGGGGCAAATTGTCAGATGTCCTATGGTGCCCGGCCAAAGTGGCCGTGCGGTTCTAGGCGCTACAGTCTGGAACCGCGTGACCGCAACGGTCGCAGGTTCGAATCCTGCCTCGGGCATGGATGTGTGTGATGTCCTTACGTTAGTAAGGTTTAAGTAGTTCTAAGTTCTAGGGGACTGATGACCACAGCAGTTAAGTTGGTTGGTTGGTTGTTTTGAGGAAGGAGACCAGACAGCGTGGTCATCGGTCTCATCGGATTAGGGAAGGATGGGGAAGGAAGTCGGCCGTGCCCTTTCAGAGGAACCATCCCAGCATTTGCCTGGAGTGATTTAGGGAAATCACGGAAAACCTAAATCAGGATGGCCGGACGCGGGATTGAACAGCTGTTAAGTCACATAGTGCTCAGAGCCATTTGTCCTATGGTGGTGGCACTGTGCACTGGCTCAATCGATCCCTGGATGTCAAGGTGAGCACACATGCAAAACTTTTTTAACAAGGCAGCACCTCCAATCTGCAGCAATGTAATTACATAATTAGGACATGTAGTTGCTGAGCAGGATAATACTTGCACCATCCACACCAACAGCTCTGCACAAACTAACCAATTTTCCTGTCAGTTTTCTGCTGGGTAGTGGAGGGTAAGTGAGGGAGGGGAGGGAAGGGATGGGGGATTTCCCAGGAGGGGGAGAGAGAAATTAATTGATCAGCTTAGATAATTCATCATAGAATTTGATACGTAAAGTGTGTTTGGCTTGGTAAGAGGTACAGAGGAGAGTTGGGGATTGCCAAGAGCAGTGATGAAGGACGAGGGGAGGGCGAGGGGTGGTGGGGGGTTCTCACAAGAATGGATTATCTCCAGGGGGTCATAATTTAATCCAGTGGGGGCCGTAAGTCAATTAGCATAACAACATATTTCTCCAAATTGTATACTTGCCTCTGATTGTATGCAACCCACACTAACAAAATGTGCTTATAACCCTCTTGTCCTCCTACTATGGTCATTGTTTATAGGAAATACCAAGGAAATATATTTACCATCAGTGAGGTACAAACTTAATTATTTATCAGACCACGAGTTGCCATGTATTAAGTCAGTACAAGCGACATGTGAGATTTGTAATATGTTTGGGTTCTGGTACAGCACTGTTCAGAACTATAGTGGGTTCTGATATGACATAAGAATTAATTTCTTGCATTGCTATGTGTAATGCTAGTCTAGTTTTCCCATATCTTTCTTTTGCAACGGCAGAAAAGGGATACGCAAAATGATGGAAATACATACTGCTACGATCGTTTAACTGTCACCCCCTTAACGTAGTGAGTAGACATTTATGAGAAGGAAAATGAAGATCTCCTTAAGCAAGTTGAAACCTTACAAGCTGCTGTACAGCAGCTGCGCTCAGGGTCAGGAGAAGCTAATATAGCGTTACGAAACCTAGCAGAGTAATAATATGGCCGGTAGATGCACAATCGACAGGACATGCATAGGGAGAGCGGTAGTGGTGGGCGTTGTAGGGGAAATGCAAAACGCTGGAGGGGATCTGCCGTTCTAAACTGAAGCACATGCTCGCATTACTTGTAAATATAAAGTGGAGCCCCTTCACGCCCTTCTCGTCATGGTGACCATTCAAAAAGATCTGTCACCTCTGCTTTGGTTTGTGCCTAAATAGAATTCCGCTGAAAATGCAACAAAAGGAGCTATTTATTTTCGCCTGGCTTGTTAACTGTTAGCAACTTTCAGAGAAGCGCACTGAGTCCCGAATGTTTAGAAACAGTGATTTATTAAGTCTAGTAAGTGAGGAACTGAGGAAAAATAAGGACAGTAGCTTACGAGAAAGCACGTCCCCGGAAAAAAAAAAAAAAAAAAAAAAAAAAAAAAAAAAAAAATTGTTTCATCAGTCTGCAGTTAGTGAAATAACATGATAGATAATGAGGTTTTGAATAATAACCATATGAGAAAATACTCTCTTCTTTGTGTGCTATCAATTGCCAAAATCTCATATTGATGTCTCAAACCGTTTATGACGAATGATGAATGTTCTTTATATTTCACTCTGCCTTTATCGCTGGCGCACGCGATCGCAAATGAGTGAGCTATATCAGATCAATTTTGACAGAGACGTACACCCAAGTCCAAATTCAATATGTTAGCTAAATTCCAAATGCAGCCACATATTATGTAATGTGCATCAAACGCAAAATCGCAACGTTCCCTACTTTTCATTGCAAACATTTTCAAATTTCGCGCATGCCTTACTTTGATGCAAACATCACAATGACTATGACCATCAAAGAAATTATGCGCACATCATGAAGCTCACATATAAAGCTATAAGTACCGCAAAAATGAATTTTTTTTACCGGATAGCTTGTGTAAATCGTTTGAGAAAGACTGTAAGGCGTACACTTCGATTCTGTCATCGCCGAAGGCCGAAACGGAGCGAACATTATTGGCCTCCCCTTCCGAACAAACGAATAAACTCACCCAGCGCTTCCCACGAAAACTGGTTCGCTGCGCATCGGCTACTGTATCATGTGCGGACCTAAGAGCACCCTGCCCTCCTCTCGATCCGTTGGCAGTAAATTTAATAAATGTACTATTCCAGAAAAAACAGTAGAGAACATCACTGCGTTCATTAGAGATATATCAGCTACCGTTGAACTGTTCGATTCCCTTGAAAGTGTTGTTTACATTCGCTGCGCAGTGTAGCGCAAGTAATAATAAACGCCAGCAATATGTCAGCAGAAAAATCGACTGTAATGATTTGTAGCAACAGAACCCAGTTTGTCAGACAACTGCCATGAAGTTACACAAATAGTGAGCTTCGGAAACAACATTACACGAAAAGAAACTGGGACTGGCTGTGGAGTACAGCCGTCTGCATACAAGCCGTTGAGCTCTACTTATGAGCTGCAGAATGTGCAGCACCGGTTTGGAACAATTTCATTCATGCCAAAGAAGTCGTTGTCACTGTAGAATTCGTTGTTACTGTCAATGAGACTGGACATAGTGTGTCGAGGTGTTTTCACTAAATTTATCCCCTTATAAGAATCGCTCCACCTCATGAAAGGTGAGTCATTACATCAGATGTCGAGAGAATAAAACAGCCTGCTGATGTACGCTATCCGCTGCGTGACTCTCAAATGCAAGCACGCAGGTTTCTAAGAACAAAGAAGCCGTTTACTGGTTATGCAGAAACTCGCATAATGGAACCGTGGGCCGGCCGAGGTGGCCGAGCGGTTCCAGGCATTACAGTCTGGAACAGCGTGATCGCTACGGTCGCAGGTTCGAATCCTGCCTCGGGCATGGATGTGTGTGATGTCCTTAGGTTAGTTAGGTTTAAGTAGTTCTAAGTTCTAGGGGACTGATGACTTCAGAAGTTAAGTCCCGTAGTGCTCAGAGCCATTTGAACCTCTCATTAAGGAGGCTCCGTCTGCTGCCTTCCGTTCCTGACTTAGAAATCCCTTAATCGACTCAGAATGGCAGTTTCAGGGTGTAAACCGATCTTGTTATACGGGCTGTTACAAAGTGAAGAACATGTCCTAGTTTTTGAGAATCTCAACACAACTTGCACCCATCGGGCTCTTATGATATCCAGTCACAAAGCTGTCTTTGTAACTACCTTGCAGCCAAACCCAGTTCTGAGATATGTTTATATTATTACTATTGATGATGTATTATTACAATTATGACAAAGATTCAACAGTGGGATTAAAATTCAGGGTGAGAGAAATCAAGATACGATTCGCTGATGACATTGCTGCCTTCAGTGAAAGTGAAGAAGAATTACCCGATTTGTTGAGTGCAATGAACAGTCTAATGAGTACAGCAGGCAGATTGAGAGTAACTCGAAGAAAAATGGAAGTGATGAGAAATAGAGCAGAAATGAGAACAGCAAGAAACTTAACAACAGAATTAGGAATCAAAAAGCAGACGAAGTTACGGAATTCTGTTACCTTGGCAGGAAAACAGCCGATAGTGGGAGGAGCAAGGAAGACATAAAAAGCAGACTAGTACCGACAAAAAGGATATTCCTATCCAAGATAAGTCTACCAGTATCAAACATAGGCCCTAATTTGAATAAGAAATTTCTGAGAATCTACGACTGGAGCACAGCATTGTATGATAGTGAGTATAGACTGTGGGAAAACCAGAACAGAAGAGAATCGAAGCATTTGAGATGTGGTGCTAGAGAAGAATGTTGAAATTAGGTGGACTGAAAAGGTATAGAATGAGGAGGTTCTCTGCAGAATCGGCGAGGAAAGGGATATATGGAAAACTTTGATAAAAAAGAAGGGACGGAATGATGGAACATTTGTTAAGACATCAGGGAATATCTTCGACTGTGGTAGAGGGAGCTTGTGAGGATAAAAACTGTAGAGGAAGACAGAAGTTGGTGTAAGTCCAGCAAATAACAGAGGACGTAGGGGCAAGTGCTACTCTGAAATGACAAGGTTGGCACCTGAGAGGAATTCGTGGCGGGTCACATCAAATCAGTCAGAAGACAGATGACTCCAAAAAAATTATAGTTATTATTGGTGCATTATTATATTCATATTTTCATGAATTATCACTTGTAGATGTTCCAGTATAAATAACGCTTTGATAACTCCACATTTTATATGGTCTGTTTTATTGCAGTATTCCATATTACATCTGTAATTTGAATGTGTTGTACGCTGAGACATTGTCGTCAGGATTGTAGACGATTCTTTTCCGTATGAAAACGCCCACGCATAAATTAATGCGAAAGACATTAAGCTGAAAGCAGTCTGCGACTGAAGTTGTCTAATACAACGAGTAAATTCATGCGCTTGGCTAAGAGAGTGAATCTGCAGTGGACTCATTGAATTTATTGGCTGGTAATTAATTACGTACTCAATCTGACTTTGCTCGACTGATTAGTATCAGCAAGCTGTAATCATTCGCGCTGATGAGAGACGATGACACATCAATCAACCGTATGAGAAGAGGTGATTGAAAATAAATTGTAGGAGACTGTAGGCTCACGGGGATATTCATCTACACGTACATTGAACAATTATCTTGGAAATTTAGCACCCGATATCCATCTGAACCAATTACTCACACACTCCTGGAAATGGAAAAAAGAACACATTGACACCGGTGTGTCAGACCCACCATACTTGCTCCGGACACTGCGAGAGGGCTGTACAAGCAATGATCACACGCACGGCACAGCGGACACACCAGGAACCGCGGTGTTGGCCGTCGAATGGCGCTAGCTGCGCAGCATTTGTGCACCGCCGCCGTCAGTGTCAGCCAGTTTGCCGTGGCATACGGAGCTCCATTGCAATCTTTAACACTGGTAGCATGCCGCGACAGCGTGGACGTGAACCGTATATGCAGTTGACGGACTTTGAGCGAGGGCGTATAGTGGGCATGCAGGAGGCCGGGTGGACGTACCGCCGAATTGCTCAACACGTGGGGCGTGAGGTCTCCACAGTACATCGATGTTGTCGCCAGTGGTCGGCGGAAGGTGCACGTGCCCGTCGACCTGGGACCGGACCGCGGCGACGCACGGATGCACGCCAAGACCGTAGGATCCTACGCAGTGCCGTAGGGGACCGCACCGCCACTTCCCAGCAAATTAGGGACACTGTTGCTCCTGGGGTATCGGCGAGGACCATTCGCAACCGTCTCCATGAAGCTGGGCTACGGTCCCGCACATCGTTAGGCCGTCTTCCGCTCACGCCCCAACATCGTGCAGCCCGCCTCCAGTGGTGTCGCGACAGGCGTGAATGGAGGGACGAATGGAGACGTGTCGTCTTCAGCGATGAGAGTCGCTTCTGCCTTGGTGCCAATGATGGTCGTATGCGTGTTTGGCGCCGTGCAGGTGAGCGCCACAATCAGGACTGCATACGACCGAGGCACACAGGGCCAACACCCGGCATCATGGTGTGGGGAGCGATCTCCTACACTGGCCGTACACCACTGGTGATCGTCGAGGGGACACTGAATAGTGCACGGTACATCCAAACCGTCATCGAACCCATCGTTCTACCATTCCTAGACCGGCAAGGGAACTTGCTGTTCCAACAGGACAATGCACGTCCGCATGTATCCCGTGCCACCCAACGTGCTCTAGAAGGTGTAAGTCAACTACCCTGGCCAGCAAGATCTCCGGATCTGTCCCCCATTGAGCATGTTTGGGACTGGATGAAGCGTCGTCTCACGCGGTCTGCACGTCCAGCACGAACGCTGGTCCAACTGAGGCGCCAGGTGGAAATGGCATGGCAAGCCGTTCCACAGGACTACATCCAGCATCTCTACGATCGTCTCCATGGGAGAATAGCAGCCTGCATTGCTGCGAAAGGTGGATATACACTGTACTAGTGCCGACATTGTGCATGCTCTGTTGCCTGTGTCTATGTGCCTGTGGTTCTGTCAGTGTGATCATGTGATGTATCTGACCCCAGGAATGTGTCTATAAAGTTTCCCCTTCCTGGGACAATGAATTCACGGTGTTCTTATTTCAATTTCCAGGAGTGTATTTTATAGCAGTCATACTACTAGTAACTTAATTAATAAGCTTTCAACCTATTTTTAAATTTCAATTAATTTCGCTTTTGTCGTGAGTGTCTGTTTCATAAACAGAAATTAACAAATTTAAAAATATATCGTCCAATTACAATTTTAGATTAGGGTTTTACGACTAGTCTTACCTTAAAGGTACAGAAAATGAAGGAACATTGATACTGAATAACACGACATCTTTCGAAATATTTGACGAAACCTTTGCTTGCTGTTGTTGTTGCTGATGATGCTCTGGCCTTCAGTCCGAAGACTTGTCTGCTGTAGCTCTCCACGCTAGTCTATCCTCTGCAGGCCTCTTGATCTCTTAATAGTTAAGCCTTGGTATTCCTCTACGGTTAAGTCCCCTAACATCGTTCCATTGCAGAACTGACTATTCTCTCACGCCTCGAGATGTGTCCTGTTAATCTACCCCTTCTTTTAGTCGAGCTGTGACACCTTTGGAAGCATTATCAAAGAATCAAACTGACGTTATTTTATAATGAATGAAGTAAGACATACTACGTTTAGCGTATACGATCCTCATTATTTATTCTGCTGAGTAACACATGTCGTAGTTTAGTACTATACACTGAAGCAAAGAAAATCGCAACAGCAAGAAGGAACTGTGCGGCATAAACGAAAATCGTTACGTCAGAGGGAAGATCAAATTACATCTGAAATGTCTATCTAACTTTCGTGCCAGTCGCATAAAACTGACATTAGTAGCGCCATTATGAGGACGATAATCAGGTTTGCTTTAAATACAGGCTCTAACGGTCGTGATCGTAGTTATCTTTGAGATTGGACATGGTGACTTGATATTAGTCAAGAATGCCTTCATGGCGATAAAGACTGTTTTATCAATACCTCACAGAGTTTGAACGAGAACGTGTAACAGTGCTATGAGAAACTGGATATTCCTTCTGCGATGTTGCAGAAGGACTTGGCAGGAATGTAGCCACTGTACGTCACTGCTGGTAGCTTTGGTCACGAGGATGTACGGTCGCAAGAAGACCGCGCTCTAGACGGCCACATGATACTACCGAGGGGGAAGACCATCGTGTTCGGCGAATGACTCTGGCGCATCGTATTGCATGTGCAGCAGCAGTTGGCACTACAGTGACACAACGAACTATTACAAATCGGTTACTTCAAGGGCAGCTCCGAGCGTTCCATTCACCACCAAACCACAACATTTGGTGACTACAGTACCATCAAACGAGAGCTTATTGATGGCTAGGGTGTTATCTGTTTTGTTTTCTGATGAAAGCTGGTTCTGGCTTGGTGCCAGTGGTGGACAAGTATTGGTTACAACGAGCCGGCCATGGTGGCCGAGCGGTTCTAGGCGCTTCAGTCCGGAACTGAACGACCGTTATGGTCGCAGGCTCGAATCCTGCCTCGGGCATGGATGTGTGTGATGTCCTTAGGTTAGTTCGGTTTAAGTAGTTCTAAGTTCTAGTGGACTGATGACCTCAGATGTTCAGTCCCATAGTGCTCAGTGCCATTTGAACCATTGCTTACGACGAGGCCAGTTGAGGGCCTGTAACCGGCCTGTCCCCATGCTGGACATACTGCACCTAAACCTGGAGTTATTCATGAACACATGAACAGCACTCCAGGGGATGTTTTCAACAGGATAACGCTCGGCCCCATACCGCTGTTGTAACCCGACATTTTCTACGTTTCGTTCATGTTGTCTTGGTCTGACGAGATTCATCCCAATCGAACCCTTATGGAACATCATCAGTTGAAAACTCCAGCGTACTCCACAAACCTCCTTAACCGACCCTGCATTAACCGACCAAGGGCAACAGGCACGGAACTCCATCTTTGAGACTGACATCCAGCACCTGCACAACACAACGAGTCCACGTTTGGAAGTTTACATTCAACATTCTGTCGGTTATACTGGTTCTTATGTACGTCACCTACACAAATGTGTTGTCGAAATTTCATTACACCACGTTAATAAATTTTTGGTGCTGTGATTTCCTTTTCCGTCTCTGTAGTTAATTTATACTTCAGAACCCACTAGCCCAATGTACGTAATAACTAACTACAGGATGCAATATACTCTACAGCAGTGCAGCAACGTACACCGCCTTTTAACTTTGTGTTTTATGTCAGGAAGCGTGTGAGTCTGGCAGGCAAAGAGATTTTTAATTTAAGAGAAACGCCGCTTTTCGCCTTCCCACACACTAAAGCAACTAATCTGGAGAAGTTTCCTGCAGGTCCTTTGCCTCCCACACGCTGGGTGGTAGCCACGGCTCATGCGCTCTGCGACCGTACTATTTCTGGAGGTGGATGGGGTGGGAAGGGCTGATGTAAAAGGCGGTTCAGCCCTCAGCCTATTGAAGGCCACAGCCTCTCGCTCGCTGGTATTACCTGGACCACAGGCGCTTCGACAGAGGGAAGTTCAAATTACTTTTACGATACCCGGTAATGAGAATAAAAAGTCAGCTGAAAATTGGAAAGAAAGAAGCTTAAACCGTGTGTGGAAAACAGCAGCAGGGTACCTTTAGAGATGATGGGGCTTCAAATACAGGGCTTTCTCCGGCCTAAGCAATGAAGAAAGTCTACCACAGTTATACTTGCATATGTCCTTTCCATTCTGTAGTAAAGCTGTTATCATTACGAAAGTAAGAGTTCTATGCGCAGGATTTCTTAAGAAGAACGATGCGAAACAATAGTAACAGTGTACTGATTCCGACGAGAATTGTTGCGTTCGTTAAACGACAAATTTACAGTACACTACCATTCTAAATGAGAACTGTTGCATCGTTTATAGAATCCGAGGCACATAAGGAACGGCTAGGGCGATATAACGTCCTTGTGAGGCAAGAAGATGGTCTAAATTAGCTGTGATTATAATTTACTCCTTGTATTCAGCGATGTTATGTATTTATTTGCTCTCATTACTAGTACCAGGATTCTAGTTTGCTGTTGAATTTAATAAGAGCTTGTTGGAATAATTTTTTTTTTGCTGTGAAAGAATATCTAAAAAAATCTGAACGTCTGAAGTTTTCAACTGAAGCGGTATTTTGTCTATTGTGACGGAACGTTAGAAAGTTTATGGTGATAGACTGGAAGTGAGGATCTGGCAGTTCAAGCTCCATACCAAGAAAATATTTATGCCAAAGACCAATTTATTTAATCTTTTAAGGCAGCATTGCACCAAACTTTGAAGAATTGCACACGTTTATTGCTGTGAGGCTTAACAATAAATCCTGTAACAGTTCTGATACTAAATGTAGCTGGGTTTTCTCTTTTGATGCAAGTCAATTGTCAGGATGAGCATTCTAAAGCATTATGTCAGGGTGAAAATGCTAGATAAATTAATTTTTCTCTCTCAACAACATGTGGGCAGGGTGGGTTCTTCCTTGGCTCGGGTATGAGGTAGAATGAAACAGCATTTTTACATAAGATAGCTTTTATTGAAAGTTTCGTACAACTGTATCTTACTGGATGTTCTGGTTCGGAGAACGGCAGCTGTGTCGTTTGCGTAGCCTTCTGCTGCGGAAGCGGCGGCGTCTGATTACGCGTAGCGGTGTGTATCTCGTGTCGCCGTCTCGCCCAGCTGACAGGAGACGCGCAGCGCGAGGTGGCCCGTTTAATTATTGCGAGCGAAGTCGTGTATCGTATGGTGATACCTTGGATGTGGCGTCCCAGTGTTTCTCTTCTCTAAGCGGCCGCGTGTGTTGTGCGTCGGCCAGCGGAGCGGCGCGGCGGGGGAAGGCCAGTGTCGCGGACTCGAACCACGGACTCCCGCTTGCCAGTCTTCGAATGTCAGGTCTTCATCCCAGCTCACAGGTGACTGCTGATGTGAGGCCGTCTCCTTCCCGTCCTCACGAGTCACCCGGGTACGTAAAAATCAGACTTCAAATACCTTTTAACTTCTGTCTTCTGGCGCCGCGGCTGCTGCTTGCTATTCCATTACAGCGGCGGATTTGGTGCGTCTGTGCATGATGCAGTCTCTTCTTGCATGACGGTCTTCTGCACCGAAACTGACTGAAAGCTACTGCTACGCTTCTTCACTTCTTCGTCTCTCGTCTCCGTCTTCATCTGTCGGGCCCACCGCGTCTCGCGTATTTATTCACTTCAGTTCACTTGAGGTGAACGACTTCACGGCCATTGCCTCTTCTGTTACGTTGAAAAGCTTCTCGAAGAATCTTCTTAAGGTCGGTCATTGGCTCTTGGGATGTAGGCGAGGGCCTTTGCTCACATGGGACAACTGAGAAACACGTGAGCCGGTCGGGCGATGCCCTGACGGCTGAATCGACAGCGCCCGCTTATGTGGAACTTGCTGACTTCACGGTCATTGTCTCTTCTGTTCTGCTGTTCTGCCCGCTGAATGCCAGTATGTAACTCTCTAAACTAAACCAAGTTTTTCATTTATATTCTAATTTTTACTTCACTTTGATTTCACTAATTTATTTACTTAAGTATCACTCAACAATTCGAAGAAATAATCAGCCGACAAACTGATACTTAAGGAATTTATAAACCTGATAATTTCACTCAGTAACTGGCCATACGTGGTGAGGGCAGCGTACCTAAGACAGTTATCACTAAACAAGGAAATCAATAAAAGATACACAACAATAAAAATATGAAAACAGAATATTGCTGATTACGGACACACCGAGTAACAACAAAGTAACTGTCAGAGCTCTGAAGAAAAATCAATAAAAGGGCCATTAACATTTAAGAACAATCCAAGAAACAGTAATTAATATTGATATCAAAGCACTGTCAGCGGTAAGTGTATAAAATACTACTTAAACACTTTGGTATTGAGTTACAACTCGTTGTAGCTCTCAGGAGTAGGAGCAAATATCATGAGGCAGACCAGCAGGCGACACGAAATTACGGACGGATCAAGCTAGACATAAAAAGCAGACTAGCACAAGCAAAGAGTGCATTCCTAGCCAAAAGAAGTATTTTTGTAGCAAAAATATGCCTTAACATGAGGAAGAACTTTCTGACAATGTACGTTTCGAGTACAGAATTGTTTGGTAGTGAATCATGGACTGTGGGAATACCGGAACATATGAGAAACGAAGCATCTGAGATGTGGCGCTAGAGAAGAATATTGAAAATTAGGTGGACTGATAAAGTAAGGAGTGAGATGTTCTCTGGGGAATAGGCGAGGAAAGGAATGTATGGAAACACTGGCAAGAAGTAGTGACAAGATGATAGGACATCCGTTAAGATTTCACAGAATAACCTCCGTGGTACTAGAGGAAGCTGTAGAGAATAAAAACTGAACTGGAAGACAGAGATTGGAATAAATCCTACAAGTAATTGAGCACACAGGGTGCAAGCGTTACTCTGAGATGAAGACGTTGCCATTGGAGAAGAATTCATGGCAGGCTGTTCCAGATCAGTCAGAGCAACAATGAGCTAAAAAATAAAATAAATAAAAAATAAACAGAAGGTGAATGATGGACATACCCTATCTTAAAGTCCATTAATAGTTGTCTGGATACGAGATGGTGTTGATACTTATGTTGGTAATGCTACTGGAGCTTCACGTCGCCATTTACAGCATATGATTTTTGTCTGATGATAACCTACCGCTGATCGAAACTAGTCAGGCATTGGGAAATTCTTTTCTCATTGTATAGTAACGAAATAGCAGAAGCTTATTAGTTAACAGCACCTCTCCATTGACAATGAGCTATTTTTTCAGTCTTTCGATACCTCAATGCCTATATTTATACTCCGAAAGTTACTTTGAGGTTTCGGAAACTTGGAAATAGCGTACGAGTATTGGCGTTAAGATGTTGTTGAAAATTCTTTGTTCACCATCTCAAACGCGATTCCTGCATTCACTGTTTTTTCTACTTTTGTAACCTCCCCACAGAAATAATAAAATGAACCAAGTGTAACCTCCCCACAGAAATAATAATTAAATGAATTTTAAATATTGTAACCTCTGAACAAAATTTGGCTCCAATTAATAATCTCTGTGCAGAAATGCATTCACATTTAATGTACCCACAAAATTCTTTTCTCATTTAATGTTAAGTTCGAAACAGAAAAATTCCTAAACCACAAAATAAAAAAAAATCAGTAACCTGGTAAATTTTAGGGCGACAGCAGCGCTGCGCCTCGGCCCTGTATTCTGAATAAAAAAAAGCAAAAATTCTTAGCTCAGTAAAAATTGCGAATATATCTGCTCTTACCTATTTTTTTTTTTTTTTTTGGCTCAGCTCCGTGCAATACTGGCCTGCGCTTTGTGATTCGTGAAAGGAATGATCATGCATTGGATAAAATCTTTAAATTGAAATGAAAGCTTTCTTTTTTTAAAAAAAAATTACTTTATAGTATAAGAATTATTATTGGGGTACTTTTTAAAAGAAATTGGATGACAGTTGACATACATTACTAGATATGCGCAAGGCTGCTTCTTTACCTTCTACAATAATACTCATCCTCCAGAGTCCCGACCAGGGCAGACTGCAGACAAGCGCAGACACGCGCCGACTACTGCAGACTACAGCAGACTACTGCCGACTCACGCAGACTACTGAAGACTAATGCCGACTAGCGACAAGCAACAACTAACTACATACTGCTCTCTGGTCAGATACTCTCCTATGCCTTGCCTATTGCAGGCAGCGAATATAGCGCATACCTCTTACATAACCCTCCGCTGGGTGGGCAAAAATTTGGTAGCGATGGTGAGTCAATTGGACTTGCCACGAGCAACAAATTTTTCTTAATTAACTAAGTTTACAATCACAGAATATATACATATATATAAGTGCAGAACATGAAAAAAAATATAGTGCACATGCACTGAGTACAGAACATATCAAGCAATGGCAAAATGTATACACAATGAGTACAAAACATATTAACAAATGGCAAAAGTGCACACGCACTGTAGTACAGAACATATCAGGAAATAACAAAATGTATAGGCAATGAGTACAAATAATATTATCAAATGACAAAGTGCACACGCACTGTAGTTCAGAATATATCAGCAAATCACAAAATGTATAGGCAATGAGTACAAATCATATTAACAAATGACAAAGTGCACACGAACTGTAGCTTTTTTTTACTATTTTTCAAGAACTAGGATAGGAAAGGGAAGGATTGCATCATGGTTGTAGCACATTAGGTGGCACGCAGTTGCACTGAAAGTCCATATCTTTCTACAGAAGCACAACACCAAGTGAGACAATCTGAAGTTCTTTTCCCTGAAGTATTAATCAGTGTAGCCAAGACACTGAAACGTCGTAGTAATATTCCATGCTATCATTTTGGTAATACATTAGGTACACCAAACAGTGGGACCATAATAACATCTCCATCGCTCAAGGTGGTGGACAGCATGTCGTGTCAACACCACGTTCTTGTAAGGTACACCAACGTAGAATTAGTGCAAAAACCAAATATAGTCCTCCATGAGCATGAGGATAGACAGGACAAACGGATATTACAGTAATTTCTGGTAATTAGATCAGAAGTCTTATGCCAGTCATCATTGATAATTGCTAGTCTATCAACTGATTTGATTAATTGGAGGCACTCATCGCCCAGTTACTGAACATTTCTGTACCATGTTTGAAGTATTACAGAATAATGTTCATAAGTTATCTATTTACAAAGAACATTGGCACTCATTGACCAGTTAAAAACCATCAGAAGTCATCATTCAAAACAGGAGCTAATGAGTGTAGCATCAAGCTACTAGTATTCATATATATAGCATAAAAGTGACATAATACAAATTTAAAATATAAAAAACAGTGGCATTCGTTGGCCAGCAAGTATTGAGTATTACAAAACATTTTTCTTCATTCAAGTGACATATGACATATTTAAAAATAATTATTGGCACTCAGTGGCCAGTTACAAACCATCAGAAGTCATCATTCGAAACAGGAGTTAAAGAGTGTAGCATCAAGCTACTGGTATTCATATATATAGCATGAGAGTGACATAATATAAATTTAAAATATAAAAAACAATGGCATTCATTGGCCAGCAAGCATTGAATATTACAAAACATTTTCCATCATTCAAGTGACATATGACATATTTAAAAATAATTATTGGCACTAATTGATCAGTTACTAAACATCAGAAGTCATTATTCAAAACAGGAGCTAATGAGTGTAGAGCATGCATGCATTATTACAAAATATCATTCACTATTACTCAGAAATCATCATTCAAGTGACATAAGACATAATTAAAATGTAACACTCTGTAACTATTACTCAAAGTCTGTCATTAGAAAACATCATTCAGTATTACTCATAACTCTTTTAAATTGTTAGAATTATTTGGGACTAGTAATACTTTTTTTTTGCTAGCAATGCATTGCGTTGGGATCGATAATTAATTGCTGGGGCTTAACAATATTTGCTTTTGACTTATTGCTGCAAATGAAGATGTGTAACGTCATTCGTCATGAGTCAGCTGTAGCAAGGTTGTGAAACAAATACAGTATATGTGATGATATTCATGAATGACACAGGTTTAATGACCAACTGCCTATAGCACATTAACTTCATGAATAATTTCTCCTGCAAAAAATACAAAATGGATTATTAAGCTGAAAGAAGAAACGCATATTATGCTGAAAAGTAGTGAACTTCGAATTAACAGGTAATGAAATGTGTATAAAATATATATGTTCTCTAGCTGTCCTTTCCAAAACCTTCAGTCATCATACCATGCGACATAAGACATACTGTTAAGACGAACTGCAATAAATACTTAAATAACTACATAGCATAAATACATAAACTTAAACATTATCCTAATCTGCAGAGAAAAACTTCATTATCATTACTATCATCACCTGCAAAGAAAAACTCATTATCCATATTAGCATATTCTGCATCACTATTCATCATCATTCATTACCATCTGCAAAAAGTCACTTCATTATTCATTATACAACTATTCATAGTATAGAGTTCCTTATTTCCAGCATTTTTCATCACTAAAACTAAGATGTGTAGTTCTGTCTGACAGCCTGCATCAATCGCCTCGTATTCTGAAAGAAAAAATTGGTTAAGACTGCTATCATACGATGTGTATAGTATATTCTTGTTAATGCTTGTTAATTCTGATCCATTTATTCTTCGTGACGAGATATTGCATCTTCTTTCGTTCATTGCGAAGGTGAAATTCCCATTTCTGTTTAATTTATTTCTATTACACGTTATTTCTTTCTGAAAATGATGAACAATGATTAATATCTTGCATTTAAATCATATACCCGTTAAATAAAAGCTGGTTTCTAGTGATATAATTGAGCATACAGCATAGCATGACAGAAAACGTAATATGTCAAAAACATAGACAGTTTGCAGGAGCAAAAATGAACACGGAGTATCACAATGTAGCAGCAAGAAAAAATGTAAAATAGTCACGATGTTGAGATATCATAAGGCAAATGTCGAAATCAACTGGTGTTTGTTACATCTTAAATATTTCATAGTGCATACAAATAAAACAGGGAAACAATCATACATACATGAAAAATAGAAAATGTGCACAGTCTGATGTGTAACGACAAGAAAAGCGACCTGCTAACCTTACCTTGCCGGGCCCTTGCCAAGAAAAAATACGATAATCATCAGTAAGTAGTCACATAAATATAATTGCATAAGTGGTCATAAAAAGTGTAAGTTCATCTGGAAAAATGTGCACGGTCTGATGTGTAACGACAAGAAAAGCGACCTGCTAACCTTACCTTGCCGGGCACTTGCCAAGAAAAAATACGATAATCATCAGTAAGTAGTCACATAAATATAATTGCATAAGTGGTCATAAAAAGTGTAAGTTCATCTGGAAAAATGTGCACGGTCTGATGTGTAACGACAAGAAAAGCGACCTGCTAACCTTACCTTGCCGGGCACTTGCCAAGAAAAAATACGATAATCATCAGTAAGTAGTCACATAAATATAATTGCATAAGTGGTCATAAAAAGTGTAAGTTCATCTGGAAAAATGTGCACGGTCTGATGTGTAACGACAAGAAAAACGACCTGCTAACCTTACCTTGCCGGGCACTTGCCAAGAAAAAATATGATAATCATCAGTAAGTAGTCATGTGAATATAATTGCATAAGTGGTCATAAAAAAAATCAGGAAATGGCATTACAGTGTGATAAATCATAAAGTATGTTCATTCAATAAAGGGTTTGATGTTGGAGATATGGTGATTCCCTTTGGTTTTTCTATTTCTCAAAGTTTCGACGTGTACTACATTGGGGTGAGGAATGCTACAAATTCGATATGGACCTGCGTATAGAAGCTCAGATTTACTATATCTACTTTTTCCTCTATTAGATAAATAATGTGTGCGTACTAATATCTTCTGTACAATATGAAAGTTCAAAAATGGTTCAAATGGCTCTGAGCACTATGGGATTCAACTGCTGTGGTCATCAGTCCCCTAGAACTTAGAACTAAATAAACCTAACCTAACCTAAGGACATCACACACACCCATGCCCGAGGCAGGATTCGAACCTGCGACCGTAGCAGCATCGCGGCTCCGGACTGGAACGCCTAGAACCGCACGGCCACCGCGGCCGGCAACGTAAAAGTCACGGCGTGTACAAACCTGTTTTTGCTGTCTTCTCCGGCGCTCTGCGGCACGTTTGATGTTGTTCAGCGCAATGTCAATTATCTCATCGTGTCGTAGTCGACGAGATGTAGGAAAGGTTACTAATTCTTTAGTTTTGTTAGGTGGTTCAACATTTTTCAGTATAACAGACGGAGATAGCATAGTAGATTCATTTGGTATGGAATTAATTACATCCTGGAATGAGAGTATGTGTGTGTCCCAATCAATATGTTTTTTATGGCAGTATATTCTGCACAGTTTACCAATTTCTTTCATTAATCGTTAACAATGGTTCGAAGAAGCATGGTACTTGGATATA
This sequence comes from Schistocerca cancellata, assembly GCF_023864275.1. Classification (NCBI taxonomy): domain Eukaryota; kingdom Metazoa; phylum Arthropoda; class Insecta; order Orthoptera; family Acrididae; genus Schistocerca; species Schistocerca cancellata. The sequence continues at coordinate 956,777,109 of NC_064626.1, forward strand.
TAGATCGGAGAAATGTTTCTAGCTCGTAACATACGTGTCCATATAGCATATCGAAACTGTGGTCCATTGTCGGAAATTACTTTCAACACATGCCCTACATGAAATAGAAAATGTTTTACAAATGCTTTCGAAACAGTTTTAGCAGTAGCCTTGCGTAACGGAGTGAAGGTAACAAATTTTGAAGTGAGTTCAACAGCGACAAAGATGTAGCAAAAACCTCTATTAGTTCTGGGAATCGGACCAAAAATGTCTACAGCGGCCATGTGTCTCAATTTAACAGGTACAATGTGATGTAATGGAGGAATATGTGAAGTCGTATCTGACTTAGCTTTCTGGCAGATTTTATATGACGCTAAAACTCGTCGAATACATTTCTCCATGTTGGTAAAATAACAGTTCTGTCTCAATATAAGAAAACATTTTCTGGCTCCGTAATGTGCGTAACTTAAATGAGAATACCAGATTAATTTGTTAACAAGTTCGTCAAGAATGCATAACAACCAATTGTTGCTGTCAGGGTGAGAGCGGCGAAACAGAATGTTATTGCGTACAGTGTAATGGTTTCTAATGGTAAAATTATTCCTATCTTGCCAAAGGTGTTTAATTTCTTTCCATACATTGTCTTTACTCTGCTCTTGTGCTATGTCTTGTAGTGACGACGAAATGAAATTTTCAAATGCAACTTGTTGAATGTACATGACGCTGAAATTTGCTTTACAGAAGTTGGTTGCGATGTCTTGCTGATTGTTGCTGAGAGAACGGGATAGTGCGTCTGCTACAATATTTTGTGTGCCGGGAATGTGAACAACTGTAAAATTAAATTCCTGTAAATAAAGTTTCCATCTGCTTAATCTGTCGTGTGTAAATTTAGCGGAAAGTAAAAACTGTATCGCTCTATGGTCTGTGTAAACGGTGGTACGTCTTCCATAAAGAAAATGCCGAAATCTCGTAAATGACCATACAACACATAATGTTTCAAGTTCTGTAATAGAATAATTGCGTTCAGCAGGTGACAGAATGCGACTCGCAATGGCTATGTTTTTCATTACTATACAACCATCTGCTTTAATTTCCTGAAAAATGTGTACGCCTAAAGCGGTGTTGGAACTGCCGGTGTCAATGGAAAAATTTCTAGTAAGATCTGGATGTGATAAAAGTGATGCGTTCAACAAAGCTTCTTTCAGGTTCAAAATTCAGAATGTGCTTGCTTATCCCAGGACCAAATAGTGTTTTTACCTGTCAATTGACATAATCTAGAGGTGTCTAAAGCAGAGTAATGAATAAATTTACGAAAAAAGTTAATTAAACCCAAAAAGCTGTGTAGTTGTTTCTTCGTCGTAGGAACAGTAATGTCACGTAAAGCTTGAAGTTTTTCCGGGTCAGGCGCAATGCCCTCTGCTGAAATTACATGTCCAAGAAATTTTATAGAAGTTTTACCAAGTTGCGATTTACTGAGATTAACTGTGAGTCCTTGTGCACGAAAAGTTCGTAACAGTAGTTCAAGAATCAGATTGTGTTAGAACCAGTTAACTTCTGCAATCAGAATGTCGTCTACATACGTTGTGATTCTGTCTTTAAGTTCTGTCGGAAGTATTGTATTCAAACCGTGAATAAATGCTACTGAAGAAATAGTTAAACCGAACGGTAATTTACAAAACTGATAACAGTCACCAAAACAGAGAAAAGCCGTATAATTTCTGCAGTCCGGATGTAGTCGAATTTGCCAAAATCCCGATTTCAAATCTAATGTGGAATAAATAGCAGTACCATGAAATTTCTGTAGAAGTTCTACTAGTGTTTGAGGGTGATCCGTTTCATTAATAATAATGTCGTTGATGTGACGCGAATCAAGTACGTGGCGAAGTGAACCATCCTTTTTCTTAACAATATGGAGCGGGTTTATGTACGGACTAACTGCCGGTTCAATAATTCCTTGATCAAGCATAGCTTGCAATTGTTTCTTAACTTGTTCTATGTAAATATACGGAATGGGATAATGTTTGGCTTTAAATGTGTCGTTCTGTTTAACTTGAAATTCATACTTAAAACCGTACATAGTACCAGGAACGTTGTCAAAAACTTGAGCTTGCTGTAAAAGAATTCTGCGTAATTGCATGCGTTCGTCGTCTGTATTTGCACTGCTCTGTTTAACTTTATCAGAAATCTTCTGTATAACGTCATAGTCGGCTTCGTCTGGAGTATTATAGTTGTGTACGTACGTATCTGTTAACATTGTGGAATGACAGTCTATGTTACGTGATGCGGAAATGACCTCTGTACGATTAATTGTTTGTTCTTCTGCAGATAAAGAGTGCTGAAATTCTAAATCCAGTTGTACATTTTCATCCTTTAACACTGAATAGGGGTTTTGAAAGTCAATAATTGCGTCGTGTTGTACCAGAAAATTCGTACCTAAAATAACGTCTGTCGTCAATAAGGGAACAATCCAAAAATTTGAGTGGAATGTATGACCTGCAATACAAAATGATAAATGTGTCTGTAATTTTACATCTACTCCTTTACCAGATACTGCTCCTTTTACTTTAGTTTTGCCTAATGGTAACGTAGGATAAGTATTCTCTTTGTTACATTCGTTGAAAGTTTCCTCATTTATGACTGACATAGGAGATCCAGAATTACTGCTGAACATTTGGATGATCCAATCTTTACTTCGATGACAGGGTGTGAAATGGTTTTTTGAATAACTGGTTTTTGCTGCAAAAAAGTGTCTCGGATGTCGTCAAAAGTAATAACATTTTCGTGAACAAGATTCTGCGTGTCAGAAGTATTGCTTGCGTTACTGGAAGATGCAACCTGTACTGAATTTAGTCAAATTCTATCTGACGTGCTATTATTTTCTGGAGGATGCTGCGTTCTGTTATTTCTTCCTGACGTATTACGTTCGGTATACCTACTGTCTGGTTCATTCATGATAATATGTTTTTGCGGATGATTTTGCTGTTGGTAAGACCGACTGTTATTAAACGTACGCTGAAAATTGTGCTCATTACTTTTACGTCTGTCATGATAGTCATTTCTATACGGTGCATTGCGATAGGAATTGAAATAGTGTGTTTTCTGTACGTACTGATTCCCTTGTTGCTGTGTGTTACTATTTGTTGGAGCTGACGAAATACGTGTAGGCGCCGAAACATTAAAGCTTGGTTGACCTTGTGCATTACATTGTTGATTAGGTATGCTAACCGGTTGGCTTTCATGATGTTGTTGTGAAAAACCTCCATAGTTACCAAAATGCGTTCGCTGTTGCTGATAATCTTGACGATACTGATAATTAAAATTTTGTCTGTTATTAAAGTTCTGGTGGTTGTCGTTCCTGAAGCGTCTATTAGCTTTACTATTGAAATTGCGTGGCTGATCGTAATTGCTGTATGTTTGTTCACCTTCGTTATTATATGAAAAATTTTTGTTTATACAGGAATAATCCGATTGCTGCACTTCCAAAATCTGTAACAGATCTCTGAATGCCGAAATATTTTCTTTCTGTTGACCCGTTAAAAGTGACACTCTTAATGATCGTGGTAATTTAGAAATGCATAATTGAATAAGTGCAGATTCACTGTATGGTTCACTTAAGTACTGGTTTTGTTGGACCATGTGTTCAAAAATTGCGTGACAGTGGAAAAATTTGAGTTCTCATAATTTGGTAAACTAATTAATTGATCCTTGATTCCGCGGTGTGTCGTCTTCGACCAATACGCTGACGGAAAAGCATTCTGAAATTCTTCTACCGAGTAGCATTGTCTCGCGATCGGTCTCATACGAGTTGCCGGTTCGCCTTCCAAAAAACTGCAAATAAATTCAAGTTTGTGCGTTACAGGCTAAGTCGGTGGAAAAGCAAAGCTAAATTGTTGTATCCAATCCAAGGGGTGACTCTGTGTTCTGTCATTTTTAAATACTTTAAATTTTCTCACGGATAGAAAATGCTTGTAATCAAAATTATCGTCTCTGTATGTCTGAACAGGTTTAGGATTGTATGAGAATCTATTTGTCTGTGATTGTTCGGAATCTAAGTCACGTAATCTCTGTAAATTACCTAAATTATACTGGCTGTGTGAGTGTGACAAATGTTTGGAATGTGCCGTATGCTGTGACGTGTTATTGACTGAAGCATTTTTCATCTCTGTCACTTCTTTCTGTAAAGTTGACAATTTTCTACGTAATGTATTATTGGACGAATCTATCTCACTGATCGCCTGCTGTAAATTTTGGAATTCAGGTGTTTGATTAAACGAAATCGGTGAAGTATCGTCTGATTTGCTGTCATTATCACTTTCGATAACATCAATACGACTGGCCAATTCATCATATTTTTCAGTCAGTATTTTTACCTGATCGTCGTTTTTAGTGTCACAAGCATCAATTTGTTTTTGTATTTTACGTGTGGTTTCGTTCAATTTTTTACCGTCTGCTTTGATGACATCGGAATCCTGTATTAGTTCTAATTGTTCAAGTCTGTCGGTCACTGTCTGAAAGTCTACTGTGTGTGTATCTGTTTTTGATTTGAGATCGGAAATTTCATCACGCAATTCGGTGTTCAACTGTTTGATAGTATTAATTTCGTCTGATACTGTAGCAATATTGTTGTCTACGTATGTTTTTGCTTTCGTAAACAATTTACGTTTATCTTCCTGTCTCTGTGCAGTAATTGTTTCCATGACTTGTCGTTTTACTTTATTTTGTTCCTGTATGAATTTACGGTAACACGTTTCACTGTTTTGTAGGTGGTGATTAAAACGTTCGTCAATTTGGCTGTTCTGTTGTTCAAATTACGCGTCTACCTTTGCATCCAGTGTGCGCGAAAGTTCTGCTGACATTAATTTAAACTCGTCGCGTAACTGCGTTGCGTTTTCAGAGTACTGTTTAGCGACTGCACTAATTTCGTCTCTAAGTGATTCTGTTGTAGCTGTTTGCGTATTCCTTAATTCTTGAGCAACAGATCTAATTTCTTCACTACTTTTCCTAGCACAAGCCTTAATTTCCTCACGTAATTGTTCTTTATTATCATGACATTGCACGGCAACGGCTGTAATCTGTTCACTAAGGTGTTTGGAATTGTTATCTAGTTTTTCATTAAGTTGTTGTTTGAGATTTTCATTATTTTCATTAAGTTGTTGTTTGAGATTTTCACTAAGTTGTTTGTGATTGTTGTCTTGTCTTTCATTCTGTTGTTTGGAATTTTCATTAAGTAGTTGTTTAACATTTGCACCAAATTGTTGTTTGAGATTCTCGTTAGGTTAATGCTATGACTCGATCCATGCCAAAATTAGCTACTGTATTCTCTGTGCTGTGTGATGGTGTATCTGCTTTTGTCGCGTTTTGTGTAACCAGGTGGTCATTCTCTGATACTTGAAAAGCTTCGCCACTTGGATATGCACTATTAGTCACTACCTCGGAATCAAATAAATCTGTCCTACTTTGAGTACACTGTTCATTTTCGTTAGAAATAATTATCTGTTCGCTACGTAAATTTTGCAAATCGGGCGTGTCGAACTGGGCAGCGTTCATTGTAACAGAAGGTCCCGCGTCATCAATTGTCGTTAAATTAACAGAGGACACAATTGAATTTGTTTGCTCATCATCATTAGCATTAAAATCATTACTAGTGATCAGTACGCACTGATTATCAGTAAATAGAGGATTATCATTAAGACACTGAGTGTCGCAAGTGTTATCGGTCAAATTATTAGAGTCGGCTATTTCACTCATTGCATATCGCGATGTACTGTTAACAGTTTTTCGCGGCATTTTTACACAAATCAAAATTAAGCACAAAAATGAAACAAGGAAAATGCAAAAATGCAACAAACACAATTACAACAAAGAGCAACAAATTGCCGATGATCTGTGAAAGCAAGATTGACAAATTAGTAAATGCGTTGCGCCAGATGCAAACTACGTTTAGGTAAATAAGAGCAGATATATGACTACTTCTCAGAAGATTCACCAAGAAATACGATCCTGGCCGGATGTCGCCAAGTGTAACCTCCCCACAGAAATAATAATTAAATGAATTTTAAATATTGTAACCTCTGAACAAAATTTGGTTCCCATTCATAATCTCTGTGCAGAAATGCATTCACATTTAATGTACCCACAAAATTCTTTTATCATTTAATGTTAAGTTCGAAACAGAAAAATTCCTAAACCACAAAATAAAAAAATTCAGTAACCTGGTAAATTTTAGGGCGACAGCAGCGCTGCGCCTCGGCCCTGTATTCTGAATAAAAAAAAGTAAAAATTCTTACCTCAGTAAAAATTGCGAATATATCTGCTCTTACCTGAATTTTTTTTTTTTTTTTTGTGCACAGCTCCGTGCAATGCTGGCCTATGCTTTGTGATTCGTGAAAGGAATGATCATGCATTGGATAAAATCTTTAAATTGAAATGAATGCTTTTTTTTAAAAAAATTACTTTATATTATAAAAATTATTATTGGGGTATTTTTTTAAAAGAATTTGGGTGACAGTTAACATACATTACTAGATATGCCCAAGGCTGCTTCTTTACCTTCTACAATAATACTCATCCTCCAGAGTCCCGACCAGGGCAGACTGCAGACAAGCGCAGACACGCGCCGACTACAGCAGACTACTGCCGACACACGCAGACTACTGAAGACTAATGCCGACTAGCGACAAGCAACAACTAACTACATACTGCTCTCTGGTCAGAGACTCTCCTATGCCTTGCCTATTGCAGGCAGCGCATATAGCGCGTACCTCTTACACTTTTACATTGAAAAAGTGCACTCCCGTCAGGCAAATAAATTTAGTTTATAGAATACCATTGAATTATCCATAAGTGCTTCCCGATTCAGGTATTCCTCTCAACGACCGTAGGAAAGAGAGAAATTATGTTTATTGGTTTTGGTTTAACGCTTTCTACGTGGGTTCTTTATTACTTACACGGAGTGATCGTAACCCAGTCACGATAAAAAGATCGTGACCTCTTTTGCGAACTGTGTCAATGTTTCTGAAGTATTAAACACCGCCGTACCACCAACAGAAAACTGTCAGTACTTGGTTTTGTCATAATCTCGCACTGTTGCTATTCAAGGTGTGGTCAACAGCTCCCGAACAGAGTGGAATTACACGTTTTACGCATCCATCTCTCGCAAGGGCCGTTAAGTGCATAATACTGACTGAATCCTATCGTCTCGAATGACACTAAAAAGTATTTGCTACGTTAATATTTAAGTAAAGTCCCATTATTGTTCTCTCGCATATTCGTGTGGAGTTTTTAGTCATCTGAACCATGCAGTTATCTGGTGCCAGATTCTAGTATGCGTTGCTAAAGTTGACATGTTGAGAACAGATGTTTCCTTAAAGAAACATTGATAAAATGACCTGTTACACATGTTGACTTACGGACATTTCAGATGGTAAATCCACATAATCTGTAATCAGTTTCTCCTGTTAGGTATTTTAATAATATTTGATAACTATTTGAAAAATTATGTTTCTGAGCCCGACCGGCTAGCCGCGCGGTCTAACGCGCTGCTTCCCGGGCGGGAGGGCGTGCCGGACCCTGGCACGAATCCACCCGCCGGATTAGTGTCGAGGTCCGGTGTGGCGTCAGCCTGTGGATGGTTTTTAAGACGGTTTTCCACCTACCTCGGCGAATGCGGGCTGGTTCCCCTTATTCCGCCTCAGTTACACTGTGTCGGCGATTGCTGCGCAAACACCGTTTCCATGTAGGCGTGCACCATAATTACTATACCACGCAAACATCTGGGATTAAACTCGTCTGGTGGGGTGGCGGTGAGGTGGGTAGACTGCACTGCTGTGTCCTGTTTTGGGGTTGTGAACAACTGAGGGCTATGGTGAGGCGAAGCCTCTCTGTCGTTTCTAGGTCCCAGTTTAATACAATACAATTATGTTTCTTGTCCGGTTCTTTCAGCTGGATAGGCACAAAAAGTATTTGACTTTGGGTACTGCATGGAGTCGCCGCTTTACCGTATAGCGCATACATATCAAAGAACTTCGTACTTTTGTTTTATAAAATTTAGGGAAATGTAGATACAAATTCGCGAAAAACGAAATGATCAGTCTTTGGGAGTTAAGTGAGTGGCTCCGTCAGTTTATGGTGTTCAGTTCCGTTTTGAAAAAATAAAAGAGAAACGTGGCTAAGAAATTTTACGGGGAAGAAAGATACATTTTCCTATTTTTAGCGTTTTGAGGAAACAGTAGCGTAATGACGTACAGTAGGATGAACTGGTAACCGGAACTGTATATTGTTGTTCGTATGGCCATCATCAGTTTCATGTGCACCCTTGTAAACGTCTAGTTGTGTGATGCACCGACTGGTCAACATATTTTCAGTTACAAGTGCAAAAATTTAAGTTTAGTCTTATACTTACATGCTAATCAGGATGATCAATATCAGTATCTCGGTCTGGTCGTTACTATTATAGTAACTTACTTCTGTTACGGTTAACACATATCAGTACTATGTTAGTAAAACTAAGGTCTTCCAAAGGAGAAGATTCTCGATATCAGAAGTCGTTACTTTCGATCGTAAGTAAACAAACTTGTACCATGGAAAACTTTTTCCTTGTTATAGAAATGAGTATATACTTGGCGGCGACAAGTAAAAGCATTCCAACTCGTTCCACGCGACGTGAAGATTGTAAGTACCGGGTGGTTATAATTAAACATTCCCTTTTTAACACGTTACAACACGGAAAATAATTACAGAACGAGTACTAAACTTGATAGCAATAATGTTCAGCGTATGGGGTGCATATTTCCATGCATCACAACGCCGCCGTCCAGTTCCAACTAAGGCCACCAGGTGTCGTGGTCAGTCATCGTGACCCATAGTCTCACACACCTGACCAGTCGCAGCTCTCTTGTTGATGTGAAACATGAGCTTCGTTAAAAGGAGTAGGGCACTATTGGTGAAGCTCTATTATGAAAATAACAGTAATTCTGCAGCTGCACTCTGAGAATATCGCCGGCTGAAATAATTACGGAAGGGTCCTCTCTCTACATCTGCTGTGCGGAGCATGACGAAGAAGTTCGAATCAATTGGAGAACTGGGCGTCGCTCCGGGAAGGGGCTACGACCGGTTGCACCACAGATTGTTCATGAAATCGCTGTTGCTGTGGCAGACAACGCTGTGCACAATTCCCGATCGTCAGACAGTGCACGTGCTGTGGTTCAAATGGTTCAAATGGCTCTTAACACTATGGGGACTCAACATCTGAGGTCACCAGTCCCCTAGAACTTAGAACTACTTAAACCTAACTAACCTAAGGACATCACACACATCCATGCCCGAGGCAGGATTCGAACCTGTAACCGTAGCGGTCACGCGGTTCCAAACTGGAGCGCCTAAAACCGCACGGCCACACCGGCCGGCCACGTGCTGTGTCACGACAGTTTAACATCCCGTGGTCCACAGTACGGAAGCTACTTCGAACCACTTTCAAATGGTATCCGTACAATATCCATATCGTACAGCAGCTTGCAACACAGGGCGCATGACGACGTGTTGACTTCGCTCTCCACTTTCTCACAAGAACTGAAGCTCATTTTTCTCTGACGGGTGAGATGAACACAGAGTTGCCGAGTATGAAGACCTTCACCTCCAGACACTATGCTTGAAATTCCTCTGTATGGTGAACGTGTCACTGTATGGTGTGGCTTCACGGCTACGTTCATCATTGGCCCATTGTTTTTTGAAAAGCTTGGCATACCTGTGTACATGCTTCATTCTGCTGTGCAGAGTGCAATCTTGCGCTTTCAGACTGATGAGGGCCATATTGAGCCCCTTTTATAGCAGTAATGGTACGGTATGTAATAGTGTGATGTACCGTAGCAGCACATTGAAAGTCTTTCAACTGAATTTATTCCACATTATTTCTCTTCCCCTTGGCCTTGAGATTAATGCTACCAAGTCCGGTATTCGTACAGTAATTATTTTCCGTGTTTTAACCTGTTATAACACGGAATACACGAGTTATAATGTGTTAAATTGGAAAAGTTTAATTATAACCACGCGATAAGTGATTACGAATTGAAGACACTGAGATCCGGTAGTTGTCTTTCAGTGAGCTGCTGGTCAGAAATGCACGGGAATATTTTTCCCATTTTTATATCTGTGGTGTCACAGCTATTGCTCTTACTCACACATTCATACACAAAATCACGCACACTGCAGATCTCATTAAGATTCAGGCAGTGTTTCCAGGGAATTTGGAAACTCTGGAGTGTCTGTTTTCAGAACGTGTGCATGCTGTTGTATTATGCACTGTTTAGAATCGATAATTCAGCGGAAGTTCAGAACTGTCCAGTGTACCGAAACCGAAGAGCGGTGGTAACTCCGTTTCTCGAAACACTGCGCTACTGCAGCTTAGATCCCTCATCTTTTATTCACGACTCCGTGGGCGAGACACAGGACCGTCGGGAATCTTCGTTGCGCTGCTCCTGCTGTTCGCTGCCCACCAATCTGTATGGACTTCCTTTGGAATCTGTCCACCTAACGGAAACGTCCGAAAGACTCCCTTGCCGCAGACATACTGATCTCTATGGTCCAACAAATAACTCATCTAGAGGTTGTCTAATTTAACACAGTGATACATTGCTAGTACACATAATTGCAGTGAAGTGTATGCCACATTGTGTCTACCACCAGTCGCTGTTGATGTACTAACAATGGCACATATTCCTGCTGCGACGTCGCAGAAATGAAAATCATATCCCAGCACTTTCATCAAAGTAGAAGATACCATTCAATCTTTATTTCTGCTGTCATAATAAGCTAACAACACATTGTAAATCTTCCGAGAAACTCGAATTCTTGAGTGTTACTCCGAAACAAGTTGGACTATGGTTTTCTAGGAAGTTTCTCTCGTAGATTACCTATTTTCCACCATATTTTATTGTGACATAAAGCTATTTTCTGTTTCCTCTACACCTGCTGCCTGTCAATTCAGCTTTCTCTCACAATAGTCCTCAATTTCGACAGCAATTATTAAACAGTTCCTTTCATTTCCTTCATAAACATCGCAATTCGACGATCTTTAGAAACCATAAGTCTTACTCCGTTTTAGGACAACGAACTTTACACGACATGGATAATGCTGGTAACTCTTTTCCGTCTTCCTTTATTTTTTAGGTATTCTTTACCTCTGCTGTATACTGGTTTAGTTAATCTTTTGGACCCATTTTTTGTTTTAGTTGTTTATTATTACAATACTCCTCCATTTAGAGGAGTCTCAGAGCCGGCATATTCCAAGACCAGCGCACTTGCGGAGACTGTCCGCAGCTCGGACTATGCTACACTCATTTCGTCCAATGTTGTCGCAGTTAAGTTTAATTTGTGTTGCGGTTAGGCTTGCCTCATTTAAAAAGCAAAGAGATGGTGCAGTGTCTCGTAGAAGTGCACGTTACTTGCAGGGTGCTGTAAGCAGACAAAGGGTTCCTCATAACGAGGATATAGATTCCTGCATCATGCTCTGGTGACATGATAGACGTGTAGAAACGGTCCCGTTAGTCCCTAATATAGATCAGTGGCATCAGATTACCACCACCAGCTGTATGGCGGTTACCTGTTGGTAAACGGGAAGCATCGTCTTATCATTGTTACGTATGTCACCGTCGGCATGTATAACGAGCATTGCGACGCAGCAGTGGCGGTGAATAGGTAGCCGAGTTCGTTAACGCACGCCTGTGTGGTGACACTCTAGTGACAGTTAAGCCGGTTGTAATTCTGGGGTGGGGAGATGAAATTTTTCCCTGACAGTATTTTGCTCGCAAGTGGAGGAAAGGTGGTGGTCTTAAGTAACTGATCGCCAGTCTTTGCGCGATCGTTCTGCTTAAATTGTAAATCTCTCCTCGGCGGCTCAAGTAGTCACGGCGTGTGACACTGTTGACGGTGATACGTCCGTCGGCTGGAATGTAAGTTCGGTGGCCTCCTTGATGCAATTCGAGAAGAGCAGGATGTGGGTTTCACCCTCTTCCTTCTCTCTTTATCATTATACAACACAAACATAACACTACACCATACACGAATCCTACACTCACATATGGCGCAACACTCACATAATCAGGAGGAAAGGAGCCAATGGCAGACGGACTAACAACAATCCTTTCCGACAGGCGGTTAAATAGAGCCAGTGGGATATCCCAACAATGCCAAACGACATGTAGATTTAGCACTGGTGAACGTTTTACATGCTACGAGTGATCAATGACAATGTACCAGCATTCCAGCTGATGTTACAGTTCTCTGGCCTGTGATGAGCTAAGTTACACGTATTTGGTGATGCTTGTTTCTCGATGCTATGAAAACTGAACGATTACAATTGTGCAGCACTGTATTGGTACCTTAATCTTTCCATCAAGAATTGCGAGCTGCAACAATCAGGGACTATCAACTGTAACAAGTTTTTCTCCACAATAGTTGCCTCCAGAGGCGTTCCCTGAATCGAGTTTCTCATGGGACCAGATTTGATACAGCAACCGTGAAAAGCCCAATACTTGCACTATCTTTGAGCTATTAGAACATCCACGATTCGCAGCCACTAAATCTGCTCGACTGTCACGCCGGTGGCCTACACAGTGTTTAACGACTTACTTACTACGTGACATGCATTATTATATTTGCCTCGTTAACAGAACTCTTCTCCAAACGCCGGCCTCAGTGGCCGTGCGGTTCTAGGCGCTGCAGTCCAGAACCGCGGGACTGCTACGGTCGTAGGTTCGAATCCTGCCTCGGGCATTAGTTAGGTTTAAGTAGTCCTAAGTTCTAGGGGACTGATGACCTAAGGTGTTAAGTCCCATAGTGCTCAGAGCCATTTGAACCATCTTCTCCAAACTCTACAGATATAAGTAAATTGCTGGGCAGAAAGCATAGCAAATAAGTAAATATTACTTACTGTGATAGTAGGAAGAATGTGTGAATACATTTGAAGGTGATTTGGAGGTATACAGGGAGCAAAGTTTTTACACAGTACTCTAGCAACAACGAGTGTCTAGCCTGGTTGAGCAATAAGTTAATGGAAGCTAGTATGACCTACGGGTGGGTCAGTCCACGGCACTTTAATCGTACTGGCTGATGAGTGGTGGCGTGCTTGTCTCTCGGCAACTCATGATCACGTGTTTTCCTGGGTGAAAGATTCTGAGAACCTGCTGACTGGAGGAACAGCCGAACAATCTCTGTTTCAAGGTGGGTCAGAATAGCATAGGCAACACGCGGGCTTCCGTTATAATGTTGAAAGACAATATCATCCAGAACTCGAAGACAGGCCACAACCACCAGGCTGTTCAAACTCTGATCTGAGGAACCAGAGATGAGAGATGATCGTGAAAACTTTTTTGTGTACTGTTCTGCAGCTACAGATTGTATAAAATGCAATGTAGTGGTAATCCACGAGAGCTGCTTTTGTACGTTCTTTTTTTTATATATCGCTTCCTATTTTCGGACATGGCACATTTTCAAGCGGTGCTTATTTATAATCGAGTTCTTATCAATATATATACACGCATTAAGAAAGTAAATGCAGTTTTTAAATATGATGTGCTTTTGTTATATTTGTGTTTGGTTGTTACTTTATTGACCTATAGGTCAAAGATACAATTTACTTTCAAATTTTTATCTTTGGCGAAAATAGATTTATATCGTACACAAAATTTAGGACTGTCCTTTTTTTTCAGAATTATCCATCAGCAATAACAATTTGACGAAGCTCTCAATGTAGTTTTTGTTACTGAGTCCTTTCTGTTCATTTAGAATGTTATATGCATATTTTGTCAATTGTATTAGATTTATATTTTGTCCTAGATGCCCATGTAGTTTCTTCTTCGGAGCTATGAAGTAAGAAAAGATTAGGGTTCATATGTACTGCAAGAGTGTTGATTTTCTGGAAGATGCGTACTAACTGTAGAGAGATAGTTGTTACATTTGTTTGTACGATATTTGTATCTTATTGTAAATTTTCGTCCTGTTTGTTCGATGTAGAGCACGTCACAGTCACTGAATTCAAATTTGTATTTTTGGGGTTGGAAGAATTTATGAGGCTTGTCTGTTCTGTTCTTTGTTTTCGTACCTAGTTTGTTGTCTGTGCAGAAGCAAATTTTAGCAGTATTTTCCAAGACTGACTGCCTGTCGTACGTAAGGTTCCGTAACGATATATATCGAATGGTGACTCTATGACGACCACATGACTCTCGAGGCGCGAGCTATGGATACTGTTTACCACGTTCACTAGATCAACGACGAAAGATGAACATATACACATGTAGATATAATTTTGTAGCCTTCGTTGGACCACTCTAGTCACCTATACAAAGGTTTATACCAGTTTTCGTTGTTCAGTAATACAATAGAGTTCAAAATTAATTTAGTAAGACATTTCAATAGTACAGTGGCTATACAAAGAATATTATAATTTATTATTATATGAAGGATGCTTTGCTCTTCTGTCTCACCAATACTTCTTCATTCTACCAGATACTTGCTTTCTTTCCTCATCTGAGATCACACTTCCCATAGCCTTTTTATCGAGCTTCGTTTGTAGTCTGCTATGTATGTCTTGCAGCCTTCTGGTTATCTCCGTTTCGTTTTTTGGGTCATCTGCTGTAATTTGGAGTTCCCTATATATTCCTTAACTTCTATTATACATTAAATGCTGCTGTTACTATTATACATATTTTCTAGTATTCCCTTAATAATTCTTTTTTCTAGTATTCTCATCAGATGTCCAACGAATGACATACGTTTCTTCCTGATGATGCTAATTACTGTTTTCTCGTGTTCTCATGAGATGTCTTCCTGATGGTACTAATTACTGATTCTATTTTCTGTATAGTGATTCATTTGAAGCTGTCTCCAATGCCCATTTACTGAATATTATTTGTTTATGCATGTCAAAATCATTCTTCTTTCTGTCTTACTATTTTGTCAATTTCTGCTGTATTAGTTGATTTGAAGATGGTTTCAGTTGCGCAAGTTATTTATGGTTGTGTATCTGTTATATAATGTTGTAATTTTTCATCTCTGGATAGGCGTTTTTAGTTGCATTCATTTTGGTAACCTTATTTGCTTCGTTCAGTTTTTTTTTTTAATTTTATTTCTCATTTAGATTATAAGTCACGAATTCACCTTAATATTTAAATTATTAAGAATTTTGATGTCTTGTTCTCCTATTGTAATTTTATTTGCAAGTGGTGGGTCAGTTAGCATATTCTCTGTTTGTCAAATTATATTCTGTGGCCAGTTTCCTGTACCATTTCTTGTAGAGATTTAACTTGTTGCCTGGTTTCTTGAACATTGTTAGCTCGGAGAGCAAGTTTAGCAGCAAATTCCAAGCAGTTCAATCTTATGTCACGTTTAACACTTCTAATTCCTATGTTCTTTGCCTTGGAATATTAGTGGGAGTGTAGTACAAGGATACCCCATAGTCTAATAGTAATCGTAAGACGGCCCCCTTGTCTTAAATATGTTTTATGAGAAGCGGTTCAGAAATTTCTCCTCTAAACTTCACTTTCGATTTGATGTTTGTTACAGTAAGTTCTATAAATTTTAGTAGTTTTGTAAGGAATCCAAGATACCCTAATATTTTTAGGACCGAAGATCTATGGAGACAGTAATATGCCTTCTAAGAGTCTATAAATGTCATTAACAGAGAGTTATTCTGTTTCCTGTAGTATGCCTTAATCAATCTCAGACCGATGATTTGCTCTGCACAGTTCCTCCATGGTCTGAAACCTCCTTCGTGTTCCCCTAACTCCCGTTCTAGTTTGTGCTTGATTCATGCTTGTAGGATCTTGGACACAATCTTTTATGTGCTGCTTAGGAGAGAGATTCCTCTGTAGTTGTCCGGATTGCTATTATTCCCATACTTGTGTCGTTGGTGAACGATGGATGTGGTCCAGTGTTTAGGGCATTATTTTGCTATCAAATTTTTGTTAGAGTCTTGTACAAGGAGTTTTGAGCGTGTCACAAGAATACTAACACTCTTCAACAAAAAAACGATCTTCACCATACGTATTATTTGGGGGAGGGGGGGTCTAATTTGTTAGGTTCGTTTCTAATTGGTGTATTTAGGTCGATTTGTAAGTGTACTTTCGGTTCTTCGCAATACGAAAGTTTATTAAAGGCTTTTTCCAGTTAGCTTTTATTGAGTTTATTATGTCTTTCTGCAATCCTCTCTTTATTCTCCTAATATTTCGTGTGAATTTTTTCCTTTCATCTTTGAGGTTGATGGCATTTTCTTCTGTTTTGTTTTTCGAATCTTTAACATACTTGGCGTTTTCCTTCATGGAATCTGTAATATCCTGGAGTCCACCACTTATGTTTTCTTCGTTGGTTCAAGGAAGCGAGTTTCTCGGCTTGTTTCTTGAGATTTGGCACCAGTTCTTCTAGATCATCTGTTACTTTAGTGGTTTTTGTTATTTGTTGGTATTTGTCATTTTTAATTAGCTAATGTGGGTCACAAGTCCTCCTTGTTTTATTACTTTTTCCCTTCCTTTTTCTTTACTGCAATGAATCTGATTTTAATTTTAACTAAGTAGTGGGGTGAACCTGTGTCTACTCCTCTCAGTACTTTAACATTGTAAAGTCTTGTGTATACAGACATGGTCTAGCTGCCACTTCCCCTTCCTCCAGACTGGGTGTTTCCATGTTTTAAGTTTATTTGGCTCCCTCTTAAGGTGTGTTGATTTAGATATAAGGCTTTGTTCTCTACCGAGTTCTACAAGTCTTTGACCATTCTTGTTGATAAAGTTATGTGGAGTCCATTTTTCTTATATTTTTATATTTCCCTTTTTTTCCCATCTGGGCATTGAAGCATCCCAATTAACATTTTACGTTCCTTTTATTTATTCTGTTCACAGTTTGTTCGAGAGGGTCCCAAAATGTATCAACCTTTTCCTTCGTTTTAGTTAGAAATTTTTTTTTCATTTGTTTGGCTACACAGGATAATTGAAATGGCGTGGGAGTCGGGACAGGTTCCATCAGACTGGACGAAAGCAGTAATTACACCAATCTTGAAACATGGAAACAGAAAAGATTGTAACAACTACAGAGGTATCGCTTTAATCAGCGTTGTGGGTAAAATCTTCTGAGGTATTGTTGAAAGGAAAGTGCGAGTATTAGTTGAGGACAAATTGAATGAAAATCAGTGTGGGTTTAGGCCTCTTAGAGGTTGTCAGGACCAGATCTTTAGCTTAAAAACAATAGACTGGACGGGTGAGATTAAGATATGTGAACACAAAATAAGCAGTCTCGCATATGCAGATGACTTAGTTGTTGCCGGCCGGAGTGGCCGTGCGGTTCTGGGCGCTACAGTCTGGAGCCGAGCGACCGCTACGGTCGCAGGTTCGAATCCTGCCTCGGGCATGGATGTGTGTGATGTCCTTAGGTTAGTTAGGTTTAATTAGTTCTAAGTTCTAGGCGACTGATGACCTCAGAAGTTAAGTCGCATAGTGCTCAGAGCCATTTGAACTTAGTTGTGATGGCAGAGTCAATTGAAAGTTTGCAAAGTAATATTTCAGAGCTAGATCAGAAATGTAAGGACCATGGTATGAAGATTAACATCTCCAAAACGAAAGTAATGTCAGTGGGAAAGAGATATAAACGTATTGAGTGCCAAATAGGAGGAACAAAGCTAGAACAGGTGGACGGCTTCAAATACTTAGGATGCATATTCTCACAGGATGGCAACATAGTGAAAGAACTGGAAGCGAGGTGTAGCAAAGCTAATGCAGTGAGCGCTCAGCTACGATCTACTGTCTTCTGCAAGAAGGAAGTCAGTACCGAGACTAAGTTATCTGTGCACCGTTCAATCTTTCGACCAACTTTGTTGTATGGGAGCGAAAACTGGGTGGATTCAGGTTACCTTATCAATAAGGCTGAGGTTACGGATATGAAAGTAGCTAGGATGATCGCAGGTACTAGTAGATGGGAACAATGACAGGAGGGTGCCTACAATGAGGAAATCAAAGAAAAACTGGGAATGAACTCTATAGATGTAGCAGTCAGGGCGAACAGGCTTAGATGGTGGAGTCATGTTACACGCATGGGAGAAGCAAGGATACCCAAGAGACTCATGGGTTCATCAGTAGAGGGTAGGAGGTGTCGGGGTACACCTAGGAGAAGATACCTGGATTCGGTTAAGAATGATTTTCAAGTAATAGGCTTAACATCAGAAGAGGCACCAATGTTAGCAGTGAATACGGGATCATGGAGGAATTTTATAAGGGGGACTCCAGACTCAACGCTGAAAGGCATAATCAGTCTTAAATGATGATGATGATGATGAGGTGCATGAGCATTTATACACTGAAGCGCCAAAGAAACTGGTATATGCATGCGTATTCAAATAAAGAGATATATAAACAGGAAGAATACGGCGCTGATTATATAAGATAACAAGAGTCTGGTGCAGTTGTTGGATCGGTTGGATCGTTGAATATCACGAACCCAGTCAAACATCAAATCTCCAACATCTCTGCGGCCGGAAAACACCCTGCAAGAAAGAGACCAACGATGACTGAAGAAAATCGTTCAACGTGACAGAAGTGCAACCCTTCCGCAAATTGCTGCAGATTTCAATGCTGGGCCATCAACAGGTGTCAGCATGCGAGCCATTCAACGAAACATAATCGATATGGGCTTTCGGAGCCGAAGGCCCACTCGTTTACCCTTGATGGCCGCACGAGACCAAGCTTTACGCCTCGACTGGGCCCGTCAACACCAAATTTGGACTGTTGATGACTGGAAGCATGTTGCCTGGTCGGACGAGTCTCGTTTCAAATTGTATCGAGCGGATAGACGCGTACGGATATGGAGGCAACCTCATGAATCCGTCGACCCTGCGTGTCAAATGGCTCTGAGCACTATGGGACTCAACTTCTGAGGTCATAAGTCCCCTAGAACTTAGAACTAGTTAAACCTAACTAACCTAAAGACATCACACACATCCATGCCCGAGGCAAGATTCGAACCTGCGACCGTAGTGGTCTCGCGGTTCCAGACTGCAGCGCCTAGAACCGCACGGCCTCTTCGGCCGGCCCTGCGTGTCAGCAGGTGACTGTTCAATCTGGTGGAGGCTCTGTAATGATGTGCAGTTGGAGTGATATGGGACCCCTGATACGCCTAGATACAACTCTGACAGGTGAAAGGTACGGAAGCACCCTGTCTGATCAACAGCATCCATTCATGTCCATTGTGCTTTCCGACGGACTTGAGCATTGCCAGCAGGACAATGCGACATCTCATACGTCCAGAATTGCTACACAGTGCCTCCAGGAACACCCTTCTGAGTTTAAACATTTTCGCTGGCCACCAAACTGCCCAAATATGAACGTTATTGAACTGGGTTGCGTTGCAACGTGCTGTTCAGAAGAGATCACCACCGCCTCGTACTATTACGGATTTATGGACAGTCCTGCAGGATTCATGGTGTCAGTTCCCTCCAGAACTACTTCAGACAATGGTTGAGTCCATGCCATGTCATGTTGCGGCATTTCTGTGTGTTCGCGGGGGCCCTACACGACTTTAGGCAGGTGTATCAGTTTCTTTGCCGCTTCAGTGTGCGTAGGTTTTATTCATTGTTATAAAAGTCAGAGCTGCAATTCTTGGTGATATTACCTGAAAATAATTACTGAATCTATTATTTTTATATTCACTATAAATCCTGCTCCAAATTGGGAACATTGTTTAGTAACACTCTGTCCTGGATTCCCATTACAAATTCTATATCCTTGTGATTCGAACGGGTCCTCTATCGAGTTTCTCATTACTTGGCCCCCGCTATTGAATTTTCTTATTTATTTACTCCATCTGTCAAATTCTTGAGTTTTCCGGTATTAAGTAGTGAGTGTATGTTGTAAGTAATTACATAATTTCTTTGTTCATATTGAACCTTCTTTTTGTGTGTTTGTGTGCATTTGGGTGACTGGAAATGCTCCGATTCATTGTTGTCTTCTAGTTGGCTACCCAAAGAATCCGATGCAGCCTTTACGTGACTTTTACGGCAGACGATGTTTTTTTCCTTAAAAACATTTCCGTATTTCACTTTCAAAGTTAATTAACCTTACGCGGAGCAACCTTGGATTTAGAACTACGATTGTTAATCACAGAGGGTCTGTGTGGTCTACAAGAGCTATTTTATTTCTCTCAAGTCCGCCGGTGAGCCGATAAGAACCTCCCTACCCGCAACCTCGGACGCGCCACGTGAGAGTATTACCTCTCCTCGCACTACGATAGCTTAGTAAGTTACTATTAATTGCAAATTAAACTTAACTTACTTCACTCGTCGCCCACATTCAGTCTATGAAATTCTATTTAGTCCGGCTGTCTCATTTGAAAATAATTCCAAGTCCCAACGAAGTTTCAACGTACTTTCCGTACTACATTACCAAGGAAATAGATTTCGACATGTGAGACTATCGGCACTTGAAACTGCAACGCTTTAACTTATTACCATTCACAGTCGAAAACGATAATTCATGTTCCTTTCAGGACAGAGTACCTCATGCTCATATTGCTTTATTTTCTGTGCCTCTCAGAAATTCGCTTTCTGTGTGAACTGCACATGCAATCGCTTTGGTTCTTCCATTCAATTCGACAGTGCCATTCCTCCACTACCTACTGCCGGGTTGGAACACTGTCGCTCGACAGGGATCAGGTGCCTATGGAATTTTTGACTACAACAATGACACCTTTGGTAAAGCATTCCCTCCCATCGACAGACGACGCTCTGCTGACATCTCTGGCGTATCCACTGGTCTTATGGGACTCTACAATTCGGTAGACGGACCGAGCAAAGTCAACGGGCAATCATGAATGTTCCAAGGGACATGTATCCTCTTCTGAAGGTTGTAGTTGTCCCCACTTCAACAAAGGACACACGTCTAATGCGAATCCAGCTTTCAGAAAGAAGACTGTGTAAGCTGCCATCCATCATTGTACATTAAACGCCCTGAGGAACATCTGTATGGCCAGTGCGTCTCAGTGCCTCAGTTTGATAGCAATACGGACGCCCAGGGGGACCTGCCGCATCGCACCGCATGGTTACAACTGAGACCGGGCCCTATCTACGAAGGCCGCCAGCAGGACTTCACCAGCTCTGTGATTGCCCCGTCAGTTCGCTGAACCAAGCATTTGTGTCTTAGAGCCAATTACGGTATACACGTCGCAGCAACAGCTGTTGGTGCTACAGCACCCCGATACACCACAGCAGCCCACAGCGAGAAGCGAGCTGTCGCAACCAGAGCCTTAGTTCGTACGACCTTGGTCTCCCTTGGTGCTCCACGATTCGTGTACACCGGTTGAATTAATTATTGTGATTCTGTCCAGGAACTATCATCAGTGCCATGAGTCAGACTGCACTTGTTATTGTACTGATAAACTCTCAGCTGTGACTGATGTCAGTTCCTGACACAGAAACTTCAGATGTTGTTGTTATGTCAACGAACCATCATTATCTGTATCAGATCAAAAAGAACTTTAACTTTTGTGTTGTCATTCATCCTGATTCTGTTTCCCAGTACACACTGGCTGTGAATCCCCTCATTTTATATGTGTTGGAATAAAGTGACTTCTGTTTCATCACTACCTGGGAATCAATTCCCATCGTCACACTGTGCAAGATGCATCCCTTGAAGGTCGGAACAAATTGGGATTCAAAACCGTAAGTCGACAGACACTGTGTAGATAGGAATACTCGATGCGATTATAGGCATTTGTAAAGTCTAAAAATGCGAAGAGCTAGGAAATTTTCATATGCCACGCCATTAATACAACGTCTTTGTACAGTACAAGAATCTCACACATGGACCGATCCGATAGCGCACTATATCGATAGTCTCCCAATAACTATTTTCGTGCATTAACTACCCGAGTATACAGTTCAAGTCAGTGTTAAGGCACGTGATAGGTCGATAATGCTGTAACATCGTCAGTTTGGCTTGCTTGGCTATAAGGAAAATGAATGCCTCAATGAAAGTCTCCGGTAGAGGTATACCATTTTCAATTGCATTAAAGATTTGCCGGATTTGTGGTCCCATTAAGTTCCAAAACCACTTACGAAAGGTCGTAGCAATACAGTCTGCTTCATGCCGTCTCGGGTTCCTGTGTGTCATCTCAGAACTTGCATAGAAGGCGCAACTGCGCCGGTATAGATTTCTTGATAATGCTGGGTTACGTAATCTTTAATTGACTCTTGTGTATTATGAACTTGGACCTGAGCATCCACGAAAGTGGCGATGAGTTGCTTTTTGGCTCGACTGTATTCTGTAATTACAAGGTATACCGTTGTAGTTTTACTGAAATTCAGTCGTGTCTCTCTCTAAGTAATTGCATATTCTTTTGCAGTTATGCTTGTAAGGCGGAGAATTGTAACCTTGTATTGTCTTCTATGCGATAGGTTATGTTGCAGATGGTCAGAATCTTCATAACTGTCTGAACGCTACAAAATAATATTCGTGAGTGATCGTTGCCTTGAGTCACAATTGAATTCCGCTTTTGTATCTTGGGTGGCAATAAATGCATTTGTACCAAAATGATACCATCCAATGATATAATTCTCCGTCTGTTAGGCAGCTTACGTTTATCCATCATGACTTTCTGGTTCTGTATATACGTTGTTGGGTATGACATCACAGCAAGTGATAGGCGGGGTGATCCAAGAACCAAAGTCTACTATATGTTAGCAGCAGACACAGTGGCTGCGCCAAAGACTAAGACGGCGTGGAGTTTTAAAATTATTTATTGAACTTTCTTTACAATTTCTCACTTGTCGTCGCTGCCCAGCCCTGCGGATCCCTCCGCCTGGCTGCTGCTGTGTAGATTCTCCGACAAAGCGCCGCTGATCGCGCCATTTCCAATTTAATTAGCATTGAAGTTAGCCCATCAGGCAGTCGCGCGCCAATTCAACCGGCACGGCAGATATGATTAGTCTCAATTGTTCACGTAGCGTAGAGAAAGCGCACGAAACTCCTCAGCCTTTCCCTAGGTTCGATTCTTACTATCGTGCCGTGTGCAGTTTTTCTATCACTCTGTTATTAAATTTTAGAAAAAACAAACGAAGAACGGGCCACATGAATTGGCGCGCCCAACGGCCTAATCGACTAACTTCATTGTTAATTACTTCGGAAACTGCGCAACATATGGAACTTTTTTCTTTACAATTATTTCCCAGCATAGCCGACCGTGCAACACCCCTAAAAACTCTCTATACAATTTCTGTCCATCCTGTATGTGCTGTGAAGGTAAATGTAGGTTCACAGTAAGTTAATCATCAATGCGCAGTTTGTCGCAAACGTAGGGGAATCTAAATCTGATAGTATTCTCTTGAATTTCTTTCATGTTCAATATAAGCTCCGCTTGGGCTTGATTACAGTTTCTGGCGTCGAACACTTGACTTGCAGCACTCTCCTGTGGTGCGTTTGTCTCGCCCGACAGTCGCCGTGGAGCTAGAATGTAAACACCCCGCGTCCTCAGACGACGACTGCCACAGGCAGACACATACGTAAATGAAGCATACATTCGCATGTAGAAATACAACTCTTTACGGTGATGACTTGAGTGTCTCTGAGGCGCAGAGGCACTATTAGGATGTAGCGATTTTGGGTTAGTACACTGAGAGGAAAAAAAAAAACAAAAAAAACGACGCACCATATAGGAATTATCCGAATGGGACGCAATTCGGTAGGTATACATATGTAAATATACAAATGATTACAATCTCATAAAAACTGGATGATCTGTTCTACAGGAAGAGCTCCACAAATTGAACGAGTGAATAATGTATTGGTCCACCTTTGGCTCTTATGCAAGCAGTTGTTCGGCTTCGATGTCCTCCTGAGGGATATCGTGACAAATTCTATCCAGCTGGCGCGTTAGATCGTGAAAATCCCGAGAAGGTTTGAGGGCCGTGCCTATAACGCTCCAAATGTTCTCAACTGGGGAGAGATCCAGTGAATTTGCTGGGTAAGGTAGGTTTCGTCAAGTATGAAGACAAACAGTAGAAACTCTCGCCGTGTGCGGGTGGGCATTATGTCGCTATAATGTAAGCCTAGGATGGCTCGCCATGAAAGGCAACAAAACGGGCCGTCGGATGTCTCCCCAAATAAGAGCGTTTGGAACGTTGTGGACGGGGCTTCCAAACAGATCTGTATTTTGGCGATCTAACAGGTGAATTGGACAGAATTTGGCACTATACCCTTCAGAAGGACCTCCAACAACTATTGATCAATGAAGACCAGAGGTGGACCAGTGCATTATTGACTTGCTCAGTTTGTGAAGCTCTTTCTCTTGAATAAATCATGCAAGTTTTTGGAAACTATAATAATTTGTTTGTCTGGACAAACATGTACACCACATCTAACGTTTTCTGTCCCATTTGAACTGTTCCATCGCGACGCGTCTTGTGTTTCTCATTGTTTTTCTTTTTTTTTTTTCTTGGGGTATTAATCCTAAATGGCTGCATCCAGATAGTGCCTGTGCGCCTCAGAGGCACTCAAATCATCGCAGTAGATAACGCGACTTCTACATGGCAATGTACGCCTCCGTTATGAGTGTATTTAAGTTGCAACAAAATGCGTCTTTGTCAACTCTCGTATTGCTAGGGCTGCCGGATACAGGCAGAATCGCTGCATTGGTTCGTTGATTCCTTAGTTTGGGGGAGGGGACCAAATAGCGAGGTCATCGGCCCCATCGGATTAGGGAAGGATGGGGAAGGAAACCTGCCGTGCCCATTCAAAGGAACCATCCCGGCATTTGCCTGAAGAGATTTAGAGAAATCACGGAAATGCTAAATCAGGATGGCTGGACGCGAGTTTGGACCGTCTTCCTCCCGAATGCGACTCCAGTCTGCTAACCACTGCGGCACCCCGCTCGCTAATGGTTGCATTAATTTAGGGACTGGGTTTCGATTAGATTGTAGTTTAGTTTTCGTTCTTTAGGATCCAGCTGTTAGGATAGGATTTTTTGTAACGTCTCATTTCCTCATAAATGCTCTACAGTAACACATGAAATCAAATCATGTGGTATATAGCTACTTTACGGAGACTGGCGTGCATCCACGCTGCGATAAATGATAACGTTGTGTTTGCCTATAGTCGGAAGGGTCTGTGGCTGAGCGCAGCGGCTGACACTGAAAAAATATATTAGTTAACAAGTGTAACGAAGATGCAAATGCTGTAATGGTGTAAACAGGATGCGCCTTAGCATCTAGACAGCGGATCTAATTAGAAATAGCAAAGCAGAAAAAACCCGTGTTGATATTGCGACTCAGGCTGCTCGACACGGTTGTGCGATTCCTCACAGGCAAGCGAACAATATGTCAGTCGTCTCGGGCGTTAGCCACGCGGACGTAGTCCAGAACAGCGTTGAGTGTGGTCCTCCTGAACTCATTGATTCCATATTGCTGTGACAGGCTAGTGATCTTGACCAAACCCCGCTTTCGCTTTCGATATTCCACGGTGTTGCCGGTATCGAACGTAAACATTTCTCCTTCTTACACGAGACGTGGCACGATTTTCTCACAAACAGCTAGTGTGGTATCTGAATGAGAAATCCGCTGCGTAATGTTGCCTTATGTAAGGAGTGTAAAAGTCGTTACTCCTACCTCTTTCGTGCTGTTACACTAAAATGCCAATCGTTCGCATAACCATGCATGTATTATTACGCTAAATGCCGATCTGATGCTCGTTGATACCATCTTCATGCTGCTAGAAATTTAATGGCCAGCTGTGTAAGTCAATTGATCATTATGCTGTATGTTGTTGTAACCATCGAAAATAGCATCATCTTATACGAGCCAGTACTCTTGTATTCGACATATTCGACATGACGCAGTCTGCGAACAGTGTCGACGGCAATATCCTTCAAAAGGGCTGTAATAAAGGCCAGCAGTGGCTGGACTGGGATCGGGATTCTTCGATTGATAAATCGAAACATTCTTCGATTGATAAACCGAAAATAGGGCTGTCTGGTACTCACTCAGCCCCCATTACTGTCCTGGATGACTGACCAGGTTCGATGTATGAATGTCTGAGGTTCTAACACTTAACCACCTAGCCAGTTACATCCACGTTAGTCTTTCTTGAAACATGCCACTGATCATCCATAACGATTCATCAGCTGAATAACTCTTCGACACCTCTTGACCTGTTAGGCTACCCCAGCTACCTTCTCTCATTTCTAACTAGCGCCATACTGTGTAACTCGCCCCTGTCATAAGGAGGCAGATTGAATCCAGCACCGCTGTTTTGAATGAGTAGAGCTATGTACCACTACTAACAACATATTCAAACTTCATATTAATTGCTGAATATAATTTCCAGAGAATTACTACTTTTATGATTTTTTTGACATATGAAAATCAATGTACATCACATGGAAAGCACGAATCCGGCAAAACTTCACTCGCTTCGAGTAATGAATGTATAGGTCAAATATTGAAATAAATTGAAATAACTGAACCTCCTAGTGCTCAGTGTAAAAATAATGTGCTTTTAAGGGTCTTAATGCAGAGTAAAGACTCCTGAGACTCCTAGCGAAGTACTACTCATATATTTCATAGACAAGCACGGTGCTTTAAGAGTTAAGGAATTAATTACCTTTCCGTAATTTTCTTCCAGACTTGAAACCCAGTGAGCCACAATAACCAGCTGCATCATTGATTTACGAGGTGCGACAATAGAGTAATGAGACAGATGTGAAAAAAAATGTTGCTTACCGTTTTAGTCAAGTTTAGTGTTGCCTCCTTCAAAGTAGTTCCCTTCTGATTGGACACACTTTTTCCAGCGCTTCTACCATTGATGGTAACATTTCTGGAACTCATCTGCTGTAATATCCTCCAAGACCCTCGTCACAGCTTTTTGGATATCTTGTGTTGTTTTAAAATGGTGTCCGTTGACCGCAGTTTTGATACTTTGAAATAGAAAAAAAGTCGCACAGATCGATATCTGGTGAATAAGGTGGCTGTGGCAGTACTGAAATTTGTTTTGAGGTTAAAAATTGCTGTACTGACAGAGCAGTATGGGATGGCGCATTATCGTGATGCAGAATCCAATTATCAGAATTGTTGGCACGGGCACAAAAAACTCTTTTACGAAGTCTTCTAAAATTTCTTTGTAGTAATATTGGTTAACTGTTTGTCCAGGAGGCACCCCTCTTTATGAACAATTCTCTTGGAATCAAAGAAGCACACAAGTATGCATTTCGCTTTTGACTTTGACATGCGAGATTTTTTCGGTCTGGATCATCCCTTTGAGCACCATTGCGAACTTTGGTTTTTTGTCTCTGGATCGTACTGAAAAAACCAACTTTCATCACCAGTGATAACACGGCTCAACAATTCTGGATTGATTTCCATTTGCTCTAACATATAGGCTGCCACATTTTCCCGTGTTTCTCGCTGTTGTGATGTGAGATTTTTGGGAACCAGTTTTGCACAAATCTTTCTCATACCAAGATCTTCAGTTATTACTAGACGAACCGTTTCTCGATTGATGTTCAGTTCTTCTGCAATCATTTTCACAGATAATCTTCGATCAGATCGTACGAGTTCACGCACCCTGTGCAAGTTGACATCCGTCCGTGAGGTTGATGGTCGCCCACTGCGATCTTCATCTTCAACATTCGTTCTGCCTTCACTAAAAATTTTATGCCAATGAAAAACTTAAGCTCTTGACATAACCTCCTCTCGAAAAACATTCTCAAGCTTACTGTAAGTTGTCGTCGCGTTTTCCCCCAATTTAACACAAAAAGAAATTGCATACCGTTGCGCAATATTATACGGTTCCATTTCCACGTGTTAACTGATTACAGCACAACTCACAAATGAGCAGTTTCATCGATGTGCCACTTGGGCTAGAAGCAGCTTGTAGACCAAGGCTCAAAAATGGCTCTGAGCACTATGGGACTTAACATTTATGGTCATCAGTCCCCTAGAACTTAGAACTACTTAAACCTAACTAACCTAAGGACATCACACAACACCCAGTCATCACGAGGCAGAGAAATTATAGACCAAGGTCAAAGACATTATGCCTACGCAAGCCTGCAGGGTTGCCACATCTTGCGAAGAAAATCAGTCTCATTACTTTGTTGTTGCTCTTCGTATTTTCACGCTATTTTTTTTAAACAGTTGAGAAATGTATGATTGGCACAAATGTAGAATGCAATAATTCGTGTAGTATCAATACTGGTGCGATTCGGTTTACACATAAATCAGAAGAACGTAATTGTGCTTTATAAAAAGCAATTTTTTGTTAGAATGACTACGTTATTAGTGACAAGTGACATTATTATGGTGGTGAAGTACAGTTCACATATGTATTCACCTACACTTCTGATCTACATCTACGTCTATAATCTACAAACCACTGTGAAACCTATGACAGTAGGTCCTTCCCATTCTGCATTCGATACCGATCGAGGTGTTGCAGTGGTTAGCACACTGGACTTGCATTCGGGAGGAAACGGTCAAACCCGCGTCCAGCCTACCTGATTAAGGTTTTCCGTGACTCCCCCTAATTCGCTTCAGGCGAATCCCACTATGGTTCCCGCGTAAGGTCACGCCGACTTCCTTCTCTAATCCGAGCTTGTGCTCCGCCTCTGATGACCCCGTAGTCGATGAGACGTTAAACCCTGATCTCCTCCTCCTTCTCCTCCACTTGTTGTAGTCTGGTACGGAGCGTGGGAGTAATTGTTCATACACCTCTTTATTCTCTGCCATTATTTTATTTATTGTTTAGTTACTCTGACCAGACTATGACCTGAAACTCATCTCTTATATTGTATCAGTAACTGAGGGTAATATTATCTACGTGGTCCATACGGGAGGATCTATATGGGATTATAATGTGGACCTAGATAAATTACTTAAAGCTGATTCTTGAAACTTTACAAGTTGGCTTTCATCCGCAGTTTACTTTTATCTTCAAGTGTCTGTAAGTACTAGCATTACAAAATTTTGTAACACTCTTCCAACGGTAAAAAGTTCTGAGACCAATTATGCTGTCCTTCTGTGTTTACGCTCAACGTCCTCTCTCAGTGCAATTTGATACTAGTTGAAATGTGTACTTCGTCTGTTCATAGCGCGTTTAAGACCTACTTCACATGATTTTCTACCAGTACAACAAAACATATGTTAGATTGTCACACATCACTTCCTCTCTCAAGACAATAATGCCGAGTTTTGAACGTTCCTAAGGTCTTGTGTTACGGATTACAGATTTTTTTGGTTAAGCTTGTTTGGCATCTAGAAAAGTCCTCAGAACAATTTACCAATTTCGTAGCAGACACTACATGTAGCTATAGAAATTGATACATTGTTTCATTGGTACAAGGCTCTTTTATTCCATGTTTTCAGCAGCTAGAAAAGTCAACCAACGTATTGCTTCCTGCTAAGTATATATCGAGAAAAGATCGTGAAGATAACATGTAGGAGATTGGAATCTATACGGATTCTTACCAGCAATAGTTCTCCCCAGCCCCCATTCGCGACTGGAAAAGGAAAGAGAGGAAGTGACAGTGTACAAGCAGTGCTCTCCACATACCATCAAGTGGCTTCCGGAGTACAGTCGTAGATGTAGACGTAAATGCAATGTGATTATAGTACGCGTGAACTGCTGGCAGCTGCTAAGAGGAATTAATCATTTTAACAATCTGGCATCGAGAACTGATTTTTACGCTCGTAGTTATTCATAACATTCATATTACTCGTACCGAGTGCCAAACACATCAATGATTTGTCTTACGAAGTCTTTCACAATGGAGCTCTTGCATAAAATGTTCTCGGTTTATTTGCCACGCAAAATTCAGATAAAAATCTTAAGCTTTCGATGACGATGATGGAGGCAGTCATCGAAAATGAGATTTTGTTGGAACTCTTTATGCAACATCATTGATTTGTACGTCGTCGCTTTATAATAAAACAATGAGCATAACAATATCGCATTCCTTCTTTCTCCAAACTGATCTTTTTATCCAACGGAAAATGGAATAAACTTTAGAACACATGGAAACTGACTATAGTAAATAATAAAAACCAAGAGTCAACTGTCGTAGAATGAAGTAAACAAGAAGCTAATTTAAGACTTTTAAATGCGTTATCATTTCCACTCTTTTGGAGGATTTGGAAAATTTCATTATAGCAACACAAGCAACTGTTTTGCACTGTAACCCAAACTTTGTTCCGTAGATGCCCTGACGACAGTGCAACTGGTTTGAGAGATATCTTTCTGGACACTGATGAAAGGACAATGCACTCCAAATAGTAAGTGGCCATCTACGCACAATCAGTGTGGGTTCTAAGTGTCCCATACAAGCAATTACTGAAACCTCCGGTACCGCGGTGCCGAAAGGAGCTGAGCGTGTGTAATGGTGAGTACTGGCTTCTGTCTTATCCTGTATGTACTGAACTGTCATAAAATTGTGATGATGTTACAGGACGCTAAGCAGGTAGGAAGTTATACAAAAATTTAACGACCGTGTTTCATTGTGTCATTGTATCTCCGGAATTCGATTCCGTTACCAGTGACTTATGAATTGTGAGTAGGTCACGGCTTCAGTGCGGGATAATTGTTTTATTAGGTAACTTGTTAGATACTGCGCATAATATGTCATGTTATAATGTAAACTGCCGGCCAGAGGGGCCGAGCGGTTCTAGGCGCTTCAGTCTGGAACCGCGCGACCGCTACGGCCGCAGGTTCGAATCCTGCCTCGGGAATGGATGTGTGTGATGTCCTTAGGTTAGTTAGGTTTAAGTAGTTCTACGTTCTAGGAGACTGATGACCTCAGCTGTTAAGTCCCATGCTGCTCAGAGCCATATAATGTAAACTCATTATGAAAATCTTAAAAGGCGACAGTATAAATGAAGTGACAGTATAAATGACTAATTTTGCAGTTCTAACAAAATAGAGAGCTGAATAATAATCCCAAAGCATTTTACGGAAAAAAGGTAGTGAAAAGAATAAAACAAAGAGAGGCCGCTGCTGAATCATTTGTTGCTTGTGCAGTTCGTTCAAAAAGACGGTCAAACTACGGACAATATCGGCAGACTGGGATGGACAAGAGTAGATGTCTTTATAAAGACAGATAAAATATCTGTCGAGAGATACAACCTTTGGGAAACTATAGCTGATTATTTATTGCAACCTTGCTATGTAATACAATGATTACCGTTTTCGGACGATAGTGGCCATATTCAGATCTAAAAAATATGAGAGAAAAAGGACAGTTATTTAGAAGGCACCCTTGAATCCTGTCGTATGTTTCAATGTGTATAATCAAAGTGAAGATGACCTCTAACGGGCTAAACCGCTAATAAACTGCGTTACATCGCAACTCAGATTGCAAATGTATAATATTATTAAATGAGTTGAATGCAGTAGTAGGTGTCTAGTACTACTCTCAAAACTGATTCAAGGAAATAGAAGGCGTACGACCAAACACTACACGGAGTTAATACGTTAACGGTACGCTGCAATCCGAGAAAGTGAAACTGCGTAGAAGATTATATTTCCAAACACATTACAATGTCTTTTTGATGTTTTCGTCCAGCAGATGAACTGACAAGAACCGGAAAAGGCGCCAACCGAGTCACATAGAAAGTTTTCTCTGGTATTTGTCTGTAGTGGATGACACACAAACAGTAAATTATGATAGCTAAACCGTAATTGGAATTCGGATTTTTTGAACATTTATGTAGTCAGATGAACGAAGGAGACTGAATACGTTGAGCAACAGTTCATGGTCGTGAGAGATTAACAAGTAAAAGGACTTATCGGGTTGTATTAACAGGAAAGATAAACTTTAGTGAAGTACGTATACTAATCGATTAGTGACAGATTTGGTTAGTCATGCGCTAGTCGCAGAAATATTAAGGAAGGTTCGATGGGTGACGCTACGAAAATGATTAGTATTGCTGCAAGACTTAACGACAAAATCCCAGGAATGCTCGCTTCAGATTCACATTAGTACCTCCATCATGCGCAAAATGACCACGACGCTATAATGAGAGAGATTCGGGCGGGACACGACAGCAAGCCACTTCCACTAGAAAATAAAGAAAGCCTGCAGTTTGCCACTTCGTGTTGACGGCTGCGAGGCTAACTGGCTTCCGATAAGAATTACGATCAAAGACGACATATTTTTCTACTATAGGTCTTATTTGCAACAGGGATAGACGTAAAGATCAAGGCGGAAGAGGGAGCTATGTTATTCGAAGACAGTACTGGCTGCTGGCAGAAATAAGTATTTGTTATTGGATTTGTTTCCACGTTTGGGGAAATTATGTATTTTGTGTACAACAGTACGGTACACATAACGCATGGAAACACCATTCTACCACGATTTATTCTGCGTTGTAGTTGTACTCGTTTCCTATTGGGTAGCTCGCGATACGTCCATCTTTATACTGGTACCGAAGTAGTTCTTCAAAAATGCTTTGTTTTGATAGGGTTAACTTCTTCACGATTCTGATATACTTCATGTTGGTGTCAGAGCATGCTAGAGGCCCTACACAAACAATTTTATTTCATAAAATATTTCAACATTCAGTGCGCAGTCACTAATGGATGTATCAGACAATTATAATGATCGCCAGCCATCCACGCTATGGAACTGGAAACGCTAATTGTTATTAACATGAATTTCACTGAAATGTTGAGAGGATCATTAACAGAATATACGGAACCAGGGCATTTTTCGTTTGGTTTTTGCTTCGATACATTAACTTCCTATTAATTAGTATTGATTACAGCTGTACTGGGTGCGGGGCGGACCGCAACAGGCTCAAAAAGAGCTGTTTGCAGGAACAAGAGCGAGAGATGTAGCAAACTGACAGTCCACAGCAGTGAAAGTTGGGTAACCAATGTTCGTGTAAATGTAATAAATGTATTTAAGAAGAGGGTAGCTGCCTTAATTAAGTCACCTGTTACACGGAAGTAAAACTATTCTCTTAAAACATATCAGGTAATTAAGTCTAGATATTCCAACAACATTAGGAAGTATCCATCTTGTTGGGCTACGAAACTGGATTCTTTTCTTTCGTTCTCTTGATGTCGATGGTTCGGGGTATCTGTCCGCTGCAGCGTGCTTCACCTGAAAATTAGATTCTCGATTTCCAGTATCGTCAGGCAATATATTTAGCAGTTGATCTTCTATAAAATGACGTAACCGAAACACATAAATCCGTTCTATAACACGTTTCTTGCGTCACAAGATTAAGTCACACAAAACTGATCTGATACAATATTCTCACAAAGGCGTAACTAAAACCGCCCTTGTTCGACTGTTGGCGGCGGAGCTTATGCGCTGAGGTGACAAAAGTCTTGGTATAGTGATATACATGTATACGATGTTCATTTTAACTGAATATATTGAAATATCTCTAAAACTACACATCGGAATAAAGTTATAATTCCAATCTGGTTGTCTCTGAGTGGGATCCAACGATACCACACTCGACCCGCCATCCCAAACCTTGCGTGAGTGGTGGGGGCCACTGAAATCTTCAATGGGGGCCCCCGTTTTTTTATTGCAGATTGCAATTCTACGACAAAATCAACATACGTTTCGTCTGTAGCATTTTCTTCGTTTCACCACAGATGGCGCTATAATCGGAGGAATAGAAATGGGTGCACATTCGTAATTCACGACATACTACTGAATGGCCATTGAATATACAATGGCACGTAAGACCCCACCTCCACGCTGCGAAGGTACCACAGGACAGTATTTCATAACTTCTACTTGGGAACATCATTCGCAAGGCTGTATTCCTCCAACATATCGAACAGTGGACTACTGGAAGCGCCACGGTGGTAGTGTAGCGAACTACGAAGCATCATAACGGGCAGTAGACTACTACATGAGCTCACGTATCGTGTAGACGTAGAACAGATAGCGGCTCTAAACGTTACAGTATTTGAACAGTGTTTATTGCCTTCACACCTGCACCATTTGAAGAACAGATGTGCATGTGTGCGTTGAATACTGCAACCACAAAATAAAAAAATTTAATGATCCTGATTAATTGAGAATTTAGGAGAAATGTTGAGGCTGCTGTTCTCTTATGTGCCGAACATTTTCCAGAGGAAGCTCCAAAAGGAAACGATGCAATCATGTTACAGGAGAAGCTAATGAAATAGCTGCACTAGCAGCAGTGCGCCAGAGTCCACGGATTACACCGCAATTCCGATACGTCCGTTCGTAGTATTGTCACAATATTGCATCGTCATACGTATCATCCATATCACGTGTCACTGCATCAAGAATTTCGTGGCGTCGATTTCCATAACCGGGTTTGTTTTGTGAAAGGACTCGCCAACAAATGCTACCGACCTCTACTTTTTTTGCCGAGGTACTATTTTACGATGAGGCTACATTCATAAACCATGGTAGCGTTAACCAGCGTAACATGCATTGACGGAGTGTAGGCAATCCCCACTTGTTTCGGCGAGCTGACCATTAACGTCCTCGAGCGGTTAACGTATGAAGTGACTTCATAGGAAACAAACTCACTGATCCGTATTTTATCTAGTTCACGTTGAATGGTCGCAAATATCGAACCTTTCTGGAACAAGAGCTACCGGATGCAGGATGTTGCTCTGGAGTTCGGCAACGTATGTGGCTTCAGCATGACGACTGTCCATCGCACTGCACAATTGAAGCACGAAAGGTTCAAATGGTTCAAATGGCTCTGAGCACTATGCGACTTAACTTCTGAGGTCATCAGTCGCCTAGAACTTAGAACTAATTAAACCTAACTAACCTAAGGACATCACACACATCCATGCCCGAGGCAGGATTCGAACCTGCGACCGTAGCGGTCGCTCGGCTCCAGAATGTAGCGCCCAGAACCGCACGGCCGGACGGCGAAGCACGGACGGAATTAGACCGTGTTTACACTGGTCGGTTTATCAGCAGAGGTGGCCCTATTAATTGGCCCGCTAGTTCACCGGATTTGACGTCGCCGCATCAGAAACACCTGTGCTGACATTCCGGGAGATACGCTTTTGTTCTGTGTACGGTCATTTGAAATGCGGATTACTAAGTGTATTGAAGTTGGCAGTACTTCGTTTGAACACTTACTCTAATTGGAAAAGTAGAGCAGCGTTCGCCTCGAGCTATGGCCACAGCGACTCGTCGAGAAGTCCCCTATTCGACATGTCGGTGGAATACAATGTTGAGAATTCGGTTTCCAGCTAGAAGTTACGAAATACTGCCCTGTATTACCCTAGCAGCTTGGAGGTGCCATTGTATATTCAGTGGCTATTGAGTAGCATGTCGTAGATAACGATTGTCTACCCATCTATGTTCTTCCTATTACAGCGCCATCTGTGCTGAAACGAAGAAAATTCTTCAGACAAAGCGTCTGTAGATTTTGCCGAAGAATCGTAATGTGCAA
Source organism: Schistocerca cancellata (assembly GCF_023864275.1). Classification (NCBI taxonomy): domain Eukaryota; kingdom Metazoa; phylum Arthropoda; class Insecta; order Orthoptera; family Acrididae; genus Schistocerca; species Schistocerca cancellata. The sequence continues at coordinate 956,812,507 of NC_064626.1, forward strand.
TACAAAACGGGGATTCCCATTGAAAATTTCAAAGTTGCGCCCCGCAACCCAAGCATGGACTGGGTTGTCTGATTCAGTGTGGTATCGTTTGATGTTCTCCATCAAGACAAACCTACTGGAATTATAACTTTTTTCCGATGTGTAGTTTTCTATATATTTCAATGTCTTCAGTTAAAGTGAACACCCTGTATACATATGGCGGTATTATCGCGTATACAAGACACAAAAGGGCAGTGCATTGGCGGAGCTGTCATTTGAACTCAGGTGATACATGTGGGAAGGTTGAAACACGTATGTATTTACCAGCGATGGCGAGCCAAGAGAGAATCTCTGACCAGAGAGTTATTTGTCGTTGCTAGTCTGCGCTTGACCGCGCGAGAGTTCTGTTCTGTTGCGAGGCAGTAGTGGTACGTAGCGAGCCGCGAGAGTATGTAGTTGTTGCGAGATGGAGTTGCATGTAGGCAGTCGGTGCTAGTAGTACGCGAGAGACAGTCGCAGTTGTGTGTGAGGAGTCGGCGGGCGCCGACATGGCATTCTGGTCGAGATTCAGGACAAGGTACATTTATTAAACAAGGTAATGAAGCAGCTTTGCGCACATCTGATAATGTAATGTAAATTAACTGTAATTAATTTGTTCAAGAATAGCCCCAATAATAATTTCTTTTTTAAAGCAACCATTTTTAACAAAGAATCCTTTTTTGAAATAATATTTCCCTTGCATTTCCTTAAAGAAAAGTTTCCCTCAAATTAAAAAAAAATATTAAATTATAATTGCGATGCATTTCCTCCAAGCTATGGCGAAAAATAAGAGCAGATGCAGTTTTATTGAGGTAAGAATTTAAATTTAATCAGGGCCTAAAGATCGACATTTCGGTCTATTTGCATTTTCATTGTCACTGAGATTTCATTTCTTATTAAATTGACTTACATTTTTGTGGGGAGGTTACACTTGGCGACATCCGGTCCAGGATCGTATTTCGTTGAGAATCTTCTGAAAAGTAGTCAGAAATCTGCTCTTATTTGCTTAAATATAATTAGCATTTGGCGCAACGCTTTTACTAATTTTGTGACTTTCTTTCCTCAGATCATCGGCAATTCGTTGCTCTGTTGTATTTTGTTTGTTGCTTTTTGCATTGTGCTTATTTCTTTTGTGAATAATTGTGTCTATTGTGAAAATGCCGCGAAAGACTGTGAATAGTGTATCGCGAGGAATAATGAATGAATCTACTGACTTAAACAACGTGACCGATAGTAATAGTGATACGCAGAGTAATGATGACAATCCTGCGTTCACTGACAATCAATGCGTTCCAACCACTCATGATGATTTTTATCTTAATGATGAACAAACGAACTCAATTGTCTCCTCTGTTAATTTGACGACAATTGATGATGCGGGGAGCCCTACTGTAATGAGCGCTGCCCAGCTAAACACAACCGGTTTACTAAATTCACGTGATGAACAGACAAATTTGTCTAATGAAAATGAACAGGATTCACAAAGTAGGACGGATTTGTTTAATTCCGAAATAGTGATTGACAGTGTACGTTCGACTGACAAACCTTTTTGTAAATTACATAATGACCAAATGGTCACACAAAACGCGACAATTGCAGGTACGACATCAAACAGCACAGAGAATAGAGCTGGTAATATTGGCTTGGAGCAAATGATGGCACTATTGCTACAACAAAGTAAAGAAGATTTCGAACAACTTAGCGAACAGAACAGACAGTTAAATGAAAAATATAGACAACAATTCCAGACACTTAAATGAAAAATTAGACAACAATGAGGAAAATCTCAAACAACTTAATGAACAGGTCAGACAACAGAATGAAAAACAAGATAAACTTAATGAAAAATTAGACAACAATTCCAGACAGCTTAGTGAACAGATTAAAGCCGTTGCCGCGCAATGTCATGATACTAAAGAAGAGTTACGTGAGGAAATTAAGGCTTGTTCAAAGAAAAGTAGCGAAGAAATTAGGTCTGTTGCTCAGGAATTAAGGGAAATGCAAACAGCTGCAACAGAATCACTCAGAGACGAAATTAGTACAGTCGGTAAACAATGCTCGGAAAAAGCTACACAATTACGCGACGAGTTTAAAGCAATGACAGCAGAACTATCGCGCACAATGGATGAAAAGATAGACGCGAAATTCGAACAACAGAACAGTCAAATTGACGAGCGTTTTAATCTTCACATAGAAAACAGTAATACGCGTTTCCGCAAATTTATTCAGGATCAAAATAAAGTAAAACGTCAGGTAATGGAAACAATCACTGCACGGAGACAAGAAGACAAACGTAAAATGTTTGCGAAAGCAAAAACATACGTAGACAACAATATTGCTACAGTATCCGACGAAATTAATACCATCAAACAGTTGAACATAGAATTACGTGATGAAATTTCTGATCTTAAATCAAAAACAGATACACACCCAGCAGATATTCAAACAGTGACAGACAGATTCGAACAATTAGAACTAACACAGGATTCCGATGTCGTCAAAGCTGACGTTAAAAAATTGAACGAAACCACACGTAAATTACAAAAACAGATTAATGCTTCTGACAGTAAAAATGATGATCAGGTAAAAATACTGACTGAAAAATGTGATGAATTGGCCAGTCGTATTGACGTTATTGAAAGTAATAATGACAGGAAATCAGACGGTGACTCACCGGTTTCACTTAACCAAACACATGAATTCCAAAATCTACAACAGACAATCAATGAAATCGATTCGTCTAATAACACGTTGCGTAGAAAATTGTCAAGTTTACAGCAAGAGGTAACAGAGATGAAAAATATTTCAGTTAATAACACATCACAGCAGACGCCACTTTGCGAACATTTGTCAGACTCACGCAGTGTATATAATTTGGGTAATCTACAGAGAGTACGGGACTTAGATTCCGAACAGACACAGACAAATAGATTCACTTACAATCATGAACCTGTTCCAACATATAGAGACGATAATTTTGATTACAAACATTTTCTGTCAGTGAGAAAATTTAAAGTGTTTAAAAATGACAGAACACAGATTCACCCACTAGATTGGATACAACAATTTAGCTTTGCTTTTCCACCGACTTGGCCCGTTACGCATAAACGTGAATTTATTTGCAGTTTTTTGGAAGGGGAACCGGCAACTCGGATGAGACCGATCGCGAGACAATGCTATTCGGTAGAAGAGTTTCAGAATGCTTTTCTATCAGCGTATTGGTCGAAGACGACACAGCGCGGAATTGAAGATCAGTTAATTAGTTTACCAAATTATGAGAACTCAAATTTTCCTAGTGTGACGCAATTTTTTGAGCACATGGTACAACAAAACCAGTACCTAAGTGAACCGTACAGTGAATCTGCACTCATTCAATTATGTATTTCTAAATTGCCACGATCATTAAGAGTGTCACTTTTAACGGGTCAGCAAAAAGAAAATATTTCGGCATTCAGGGATCTGTTGCAGCTTTTAGAAGTGCAGCAATCAGATTATTCCTTCGTAAACAAAAATTTTTCATATAACAACCAAGGCCAACAAACTTACAGTAATTATGGTCAACCACGTAATTTCAATAGTAAAGGTAACAGACGCTTTAGGAACGACAACCACCAGAACTTTAGTAGCAGACAACATTTTGACTATCAGTATCGAGAAAATTATCAGCAAGAAGAACCACATTTTAGTAACAATAGACGCTTTCCACCACGACAGCATCAAAGCCAGCCGGTTAGCATACCTAACCAACAATGTAATGGACAAGGTCAACCAGGCTTTAATGTTTCGCCGCGTGCACGTACAGTCCCAGGTACAACAAATAGTAACGCACGGCAGCAAAGGAACAACTACGTACAGAAAACCCAGTATTTCAATTCCTATCGCAATGCGCCGTACAGAAATGACTATCACGACAGACGTAAAAACAATGAGGGCAATTTTCAGCGTACATACAGTAACAGTCGGTCTGACCAGCGGCAAAATTATCCACAAGAACATATTCTCATGAATGAACCTGACAGTAGGTATCATCCAGAACGTAATACGCCTGGAAGAAGTAATAGAACAGTTCAAATAGTAGAAATGCCACAGAATCGTCCTGAAAATAATAACACGTCAGATAGAATCTGACTAGATACTGTACAGGTTGCATCTTCCAAAAACACAAGCACAACTTTAGACACGCAGAATGTTGTTCACGAAAATGTAATTACTTTTGACGACATCAGAGGCACTCTTTTACAGGAAAGACCAGTTGTTCAAAAAACTATTTCACACCCTGTCATCGAAATTAAAATTGGTTCATCGAAATTTTCACCAGTAATCGATTCTGGCTCACCTATGTCAGTCATTAATGAAGAAACTTTTAACGAGTGTAACAAAGAGAATAAGTATCCTACATTACCATTAGGCAAAATGAAAGTGAAAGGAGCGGTATCGAGTAATGGAGTAGACGTTAAATTACAGACACATTTATCATTTTGTATTGCAGGTCACACATTTCACTCAAATTTTTGGATTGTTCCTTTATTGACAACAGACGTTATTTTAGGCACGAACTTTCTGGTACAACACGACGCCATTATTGACTTTCAAAATTCCTATTTAATGCTAAAGGATGAAGATGTACAATTGGCTTTAGAATTTCAGCACTCTTTATCTGCGGAAGAACAGACAATTAATCGCACAGAGGTCATTTCCGTATCACGTGACATAGACAGTAATTCCACATTGTTCACAGATACGTACGTACACAACTATAATACTCCAGACGAAGCCGACTATGACGTAATACAGACGATTTCAGATAAAGTTAAACAAAGCAGTGCAAGTACAGACAACGAACGCACGCAACTACAGAAAATTCTTTTACAGCAAGCTCCAGTTTTCGACAATGTTCCTGGTACTATGTCCGGTTTTATGTATGAATTTCAAGTCAAACAGCACGACACATTTAAAGCCAAGCATTATCCCATTCCATATATCCATAGAGAACAAGTTAAAAAGGAATTGCAGGATATGCTTGACCGAGGAATTATTGAACCAGCAGTTAGTCCGTACATAAAGCCGCTACATATTGTTAAGAAAAAAGGATGGCTCACTTCGCCTTGTACTTGATTCACGTCACATTAATGACATAATTATTAATGAAACAGATCGACCACAGACACTTGAGGAACTTTTACAGAGATTTCATGGTACAGCTATTTATTCCACATTAGATTTGAAATCGGGATTTTGGCAAATTCAGCTTAATCCGAATTGCAGGAAGTATACAGCTTTTCTCTGTTTTGGCGACTGTTATCAATTTTGCAAATTACCATTCGGTTTAACTATTTCTTCTGCTGCTTTTATTCGCGGTTTGAACACAATACTTCCGACAGAACTTAAGGACAGAATTACGACATACGTAGATGACATTCTGATTGCAGAAGTTAACTGGTTCTAACACAATATGATTCTTGAACGTCTGTTGCAAACTTTTCATGCACAAGGACTCACAGTTAACCTCAGTAAATCGCACTTTGGCAAAACTTCTATAAAATTTCTTGGACACGTAATTTCAGCAGAAGGCATTGCGCCTGATCCGGAAAAACTTCAAGCTCTACGTGACATTACTGTTCCTACAACGAAGAAGCAATTACGCAGTTTTTGGGATTAATTAACTTTTTTCGTAAATTTATTCATCACTCTGCGTTAGACACACCTAGATTATGCCAATTAACAGGTAAAATCACTATTTGGTCTTGGGATAAGCAAGCACATTCTGAATTTGTGAACCTGAGAGAAGCCTTGTTGAATGCTCCACTTTTATCGCACCCAGATCTTACCAGAAACTTCTCCATTGCCACCGACAGTTCTAACACCGCTTTAGGCGTGCATATTTTTCAGGAAATTGAAGAAGATGGTTCTACATTAATTAAAAACATCGCATTTGCAAGCCGCATGTTGTCACCTGCTGAACGAAATTATTCCGTTACAGAACTTGAAACATTATGTGTTGTTTGGGCTTTTACGAGATTTCGGCACTTTCTTTATGGAGGACACACTACAGTTTACACAGATCACAGAGCGATACAATTTTTACTTTCGGCTAAATTCACACACGACAGGTTAAGCAGATGGAAACTTTACTTGCAGGAATTTAATTTCACAATTGTTCACATTCCCGGCACGCAAAATGTTGTAGCAGACTCACTATCTCGTTCTCTCAACAACAATCAGCAAGACGTCGCAACCAACTTCTGCAAAGCAAATTTCAGCGTGATGTACATTCAACAAGTTGCATTTGAAAAATTTATTTCATCGTCATTACAGGACATAGCACAAGAGCAGAGTAAAGACAATGTGTGGAAAGAAATTAAACAGCTTTGGCAAGATAAGAATAATGTTACGATTAGACACCATTACGCCGTACGCAATGACATTCTGTTTCGCCGCTCTCATCCTGACAGCAACAATTGGTTATTATGCATTCCTGACGAACTTGTTAACAAATTAATCTGGTATACTCATTTAAGCTACGCACATTACGGAGCAAGAAAATGTTTTCTTATACTGAGACAGAACTGTTATTTTAACAACATGGAAAAACGTATACGACGAGTTTTAGCGCCATGTAAAATTTGCCAGAAAGCTAAGTCAGACACAACTTCACATATTCCTCCATTATATCCTATTGTACCTGTTAAATTAAGACATATGGCCGCTGTAGATATTTTTGGTCCGATTCCCAGAACTAATAGAGGTTTTTGCTACATTTTTGTCGCTGTTGAACTCACTTCAAAATTTGTTACCTTCACTCCGTTACGCAAAGCTACTGCCAAACCTGTTTCGAAAGCACTTGTAAAGCATTTTCTATTTCATGTAGGGCATGTCATGAAAGTAATTTCTGACAATGGATCACAATTTCGATCTGCTATATGGACACGTATGTTACGAGCTAGAAACATTTCTCCGATATATATATCCAAGTACCATGCTTCTTCGAACCCTTGTGAACGATTAATGAAAGAAATTGGTAAACTGTGTAGAATATACTGCCACAAAAGACATTGATTGGGACACACACATAAACTCATTCCAGGAAATAATTAACTCCATACCAAATGAGTCCACTATGCTATCTCCGTCTGTTATACTGAAAAATGTTGAACCACCTAACAAAATTAAAGAATTAGTAAACTTTCCTACATCTCGTCGATTACGACACCATGAAATAATTGACATTGCGTTGAACAACATCAAACGTGCCGCAGAGCGCCGGAGAAGACAACAAAAACAGGTTTGTATACGCCATGACTTTCACGTTGGACAGAAGATATTAGTACGAACACACTATTTATCCAACAAAATAAAAGGTAAGTGCAGTAAATTTGAACTTTTATACGCAGGTCCATATCGGATTCGCAGCATTCCTCACCCCAATGTTGTACACGTCGAAACTTTGAGAACCAGGAAAAGTAGGGGCAACCACCATGTGTCGAACATTAAACCCTTTATTGAGTGAAACCACTTTACAGTGTAACATGTTATGAGGCCATTTACATATTTTATGACCACTTATGCAATTATATTCACATGACTAATTACTGATGATTATCGTATTTTTTTTGGCAAGTGCCTGGCAAGGTAAGGTTAGCAGGTCGCTTTTCTTGTCGATTACACATCAGACCGTGCAAATTTTTCATTTTTTTTGTATGTATGATTATTTTCCTATTTTGTTTGTATGCACTGTGAAATAGTTAAGGTATAACACACCAGTTGACTTTGACGTTTTTTGCCCTATGATATCTCAACATTGTGACTATTTTACATTTTTCTTTTTTTTTGCTGCTGCATTGTGATATTCTCTGTACATTTTTGCCTTTAAACACTGTCTATGCTTTTGACATATTACGTTTTCTGTCATGTTATGCTGTATGCTTAATTATGTTACTATAAATCAGTCATTATTTAGTGGGTATATGATGTAAATGCAAGGCATTAATCTTTGTTCATCAATTTCAGAAGGAAATGATGCAAAAATGAAATAAATTAAACGGAAATGGGAAGTTTCCCTCAAATTCAAAAAATTTTGTGGGGAGGTTACACTAAAGTGTAACCTCCCCACAAAAATGTAAGTCAATTTAATAAGAAATGAAATCTCAGTGACAATGAAAATGCAAATAGACCGAAATGTCTATCTTTAGGCCCTGATTAAATTCAAATTCTTACCTCAATAAAACTGCATCTGCTCTTATTTTTCGCCATAGCTTGGAGGAAATGCATCGCAATTATAATTTAATAATTTTTTTTGAATTTGAGGGAAACTTTTCTTTAAGGAAATGCAAGGGAAATATTATTTCAAAAAAGGATTCTTTGTTAAAAATGGTTGCTTTAAAAACGAAATTATTATTGGGGCGATTCTTGAACAAATTAATTACAGTTAATTTACATTACATTATCATATGTGTGCAAAGCTGCTTCATTACCTTGTTTAATAAATGTATCTTGTCCTGAATCTCGACCAGAATGCCATGTCGGCGCCCGCCGACTCCTCACACACAACTGCGACTGTCTCTCGCGTACTACTAGCACCGACTGCCTACATGCAACTCCATCTCGCAACAACTACATACTCTCGCGGCTCGCTACGTACCACTACTGCCTCGCAACAGAACAGAACTCTCGCGCGGTCAAGCGCAGACTAGCAACGACAAATAACTCTCTGGTCAGAGATTCTCTCTTGGCTCGCCATCGCTGGTAAATACATACGTGTTTCAAGGTTTCCGACATGATTATGGCCTCATGACGAGAATTAACAGACTTTGAATGCAGACTACTAGTTGGAGCTAGATGCATGAGGCATTCCATTTTGCTGATCCCAGATATATTACGTCAAGAGTGAGCCGAGAATACACGGACCATGACGACTATCGAGAGCAACGACGTTTGCGTAGAGTTGTCAGTGCTAACAGACAAGCAACACTGAGTGAAATTCAGAAATCAATGTGGGCCGCACGACGAACCTATTCGTTCTGACTGTATTTTGAAATTTGGAGTTAATGGGGAACGACAGCAGACGACCGATGCGAGCGCCTTTGCTAACAGCACGCTTCTCCTAGCTCGTGACCATATCGGTTGGACCTTATACGACTGAAAAATCTGGCCTGGTCAGATGAATCCAGATTTCATTTGGTAACAGCTGATGGTAGGGTTCCAGTGTGGCTCATACTCCACGAAGCCATGGATCCAAATTGTCGATAAGGCACTGTGCAAGCTGGTGGTAGCTCCATAATGGTGTGGACTGTGTTTACATGGAATGAACTAGGTCGTCTGGTTCAACTGAACCGATCATTGACGGGATTTGATTGTGTTTGGCTTCTTCGAGCCCATTTGCAGTCATTCGTAGATTTCATGTTCCCAAACAACGATAGAAATGTTATGGACGACAATACGCCTAGTCACAGGGCCATCATTGTTCACTTTGAACATAATCGAGAGGTCAGATCGTGAACAAAATCCTTCACCAGCAATGGTTATAGAGGCATTATAGCTCAATATTTCTTCAGGACACTTTCAACTACTTGTTGAGTACCGGCCAGGTCGAGGTGCTTCACTATGCTGGACAAAAGAAGGTCCTACACATTATTAGGAAGTGCCCCATCGCTTTTTTCCGCTCAGTGTGTAGGTTATAACAATTTAAACATGTTTGTTTACATTGCTAAAACAGTTATTTTGATGATTTAAGTTAAAAGCTATACAGGTTTTAAGAATAAGCTATGTAATTTCGATGAATTATTACAAAGTCTCCAGAACAACAAACAGGTCAAATGAATGTTTTCATAGTTACCAAAACACAGAAAACGTATTTTTACAATAGCCCAAAATTTCTTAACTGAGAAACTCTGCAATTACAGAATGTATTTTATTACTAATGTGTTTTCTGGATCATTTCATTAATCTAAAACGGTAATAACAAACACATTTGCTTGAAATAATTTTATAAATATTTGTTTTTGTATTTGTTTATGTTCGTTGACTGTACTTTTGGATATAAAATATATATCAAGACACTTTATCCACAGTTCAAAGTATGCAAACAAACTCGAATTGACCTCTCAGCCCTGTGTGGGGCTTTGCGTATACATTGCGGATTAGTATGCCTATCGCTTACTCCGGATAGGTCAGGTATCGTAGATTTCGTTTGGAGACGCCCTATATTTTTACACACTACTCTTCATGTTTTAGAACATGAAATTCATGGGCTAACAGAAAAAAGTACTTTCAATGTGTGTTTTTCTAAAACTATTATGCTAAACGCGGATGTAATTCACTAAGGGAGTTTCGCTGCAGTATAGAACACAGACAGACGTGGGCTTTGGTATAGATGTAATAACAGTTCACACAAGAGACGCTGATCGAATCACGGTTCATGCCGACACTAAATAATGACAGTTTTATGATACGTGCCTACCATGTTGCATGTCGAAATAGCGTTTTGACTAAAATCCTCTTGTCGCTATGCTAGCAGACAACTGTGATTTGAGCTCGTATATCTCTGATACATAAGTTGATGACAACGTTGGGATAGAGCATCGGCGACATGGTGGATAGCGTACGTATAATGTACACAGTCCTATATGCTGCCTCGGTGGTGACTTTGCTCCGCTGAAAGTTCTTGCTTGATAACAGCAACGATGGGAAAACGGTGGGCAGAAATTAAATTGTATGTCATTTCCGTGGGTAACTAGAAAGAAGCGTCACCAACAGGAAAGGATTCTGATGCTACCCAAAATCTAACATTTTCACCTACGTAAAATAAAACAGCTACTGCTCTGACAGCATGAGACTGTCTACTGTAACCGTATAGCAGTTAGACACGGAGCCCTCCCACCAATGAATGTACTTCAATAATGTCACATACCACCAAGAAATGTTTGTGGAGCCTGCAACACAAGTTCTTTAGTATCAGAGTTCAAGGCTTTGATAACTCCTCCGGAATGCCTTCGGATGCATAAGTCTTAAGCTCTTTCACATTTCACATCTTACAGTCGCAATGACTACTTACTGTGTAATAATCAGAATAATCACTGTCGTATGTACTATAGTTCAATTCTTTTATCTTGGCGGCTCGCGCATGCTCTCCCAGACGCGGGAGATTGCTGCGTTGCCAGTTGCACACGATGCACGCGCCAATAGAAGCAGCGCCATAGTATAGCATAGTTCGCAAGCTTACGTTTAGGGGGGAGCGCGCAGCTCATGAAGTAAAGCCACCACGGCCGCATTAACCCTTTCGCTGCTACAAAGACGTGCTCCCTGCATTCCGTGCTGTGCGTGATTTTGTCACTGCACTGCTCGCCTGTGCAGACACATCGTGTTCCGACTGCTTTGACACTCTTATCATTCGATTCCACAAAAACTATTTGGTCCAAAAATTAGATTTTTACACATGTTCTTGACTGATACCTTCCCCCCATAAATGACTTAATTTTGTTTCGATGTTCAACGCAGTTATTATGCAGCGTTAAATATAGTAAACCATTGCACGAAATTTTGAAGAGTTTGCAGAGGTAAAAGTCCATAGAGTATACTTTCCGTATGGTCGATTTTAGTTGCCACAATGTTGAGAATGAAATGTGAACAAGATACCTAAATTTCATATAAGATTTACTATGTAACAATATTTCATTTAAGTACCACATAGCTGTCGTATGTAATATTGAGAAATATTCCGTCTGTCGCGACTGTAACAAAAGTTTTATTTACACTGAGCACGTTTGGCTTTATTTTAAAGCACTTCAATCAATTAAGAGGAAGTAGACAAAATACATTAAACAAAACTGTGGACTTACAAAAACATTAGGACTTGAATATACCGTCTATCAGTGAAGTGCTCTGAGCTATGTCAAATATAATTTTTGTGTGTGGCACACACAAACATCATTTATTTGCTAAAACACTGATCAGCCAACACAAACGTTGAATATTGTGTTACTGCAGCACAAAACTACGAAAGGTGACTTGGCAATGGAGGAGACAAAATACTGCCCACTGAAGATGCTTCAAAAGAGAGAAACGCGTCTGGTCTAAATAAGTCGCTTATTACAGTTGCAGAAGAGGAATATATTTCAGTACCATTGGTAAAACTGCGACTGTGGAACAAAAACAAGAAAGAGAACATGAGTACCATTGTGTATGTGCCATAAATTTCATTGATTGAAGTGCTTTAAAATAAAGCCAAACGCGTCCGGTGTAAATAAAACTTTTATTACAGTCGCGAGAGACGGAATATTTCTCAATATTACATACGACACCTATGTTGTACTTAAATTAAATGAGATATTGTTATACAGTAAATTTTATATGAAATTTAGGTATCTTGTCCACATTTCATTCTCAACATTGTGGCAACTAAAATCGACCATACGAAAAGTATACGCTATGGACTTCTACCTCTGCAAACTCTTCAAAATTTCGTGCAATGGTTTACTACATTTAATGCTGCATAATAACTGCGTTGAACATCGAAACAAAATTAAGTCATTTATGGGGGGAAGGTATCAGTCAAGAAGACGTGTAAAAATCAAATTTTTGGGCCAAATAGTTTTTGTGAAATCGAATGATAAGTGTGTCAAAACAGTGGGAACACCATGTGTCTGCACAGGCGAGCAGTGCAGTGACGACAAAATCGCGCACAGCGTTGAATACGGGGAGCACGTGTCTGCAGCAATGAAAGGATTAATGAAGAGACAAAGCACTAGAAATTTCAAAAAATTGCATTCAAACGAATATAATTCGTGAAGTAAGGCACTTCGATATTGTTTTTAAATAATTAAAATAATAACCAGAGAACAATGTTTGAACTCTTAACCTTTCGCTTAGAAGCCCAACACCTTAACCGTTACACTAACACACCTCGTTTGATTACATGACGCCTTGAGGACTATAACACGTTATGCAAAATACTGACAAACACTGTTGGTATGACTAATAATTACTCACGCTTCGTCGAAGTACAATAGGAAATAAACAATTACCGCTGTTCTTTATTGCGAAAAAGCGGTTCGTGAGATTGATACAAACACCTTTCCTTGCTATCGCCTGAATTAGGAGTCTTATTGCTTGTTTGATTTAATTAATTAATAGAATATGAAGCAATTGGTATCAAGAACGCTTTTTCCAAACTTTCTATAAAAGAAAGTCTGCTATCAAGACATTGCTTTTGTTCTATTACTTTATTTATGACTGAACGTTTCTAAAACTGAAGACGCTCGTCCATGCTCTGCACTGCAGTCGAGATCTGGCAACGTCGTTCTCTGTTCATTGGCTGACTGTGTTTTGTGACGTCAGATGCGCAGAACGAACCTAAACTCGGCCGCCAACATAAATGACGCGCACTTTAGCAGTCTATAATGCGAACCGAAATGTTCAGGGTTAATTTACTTGTGGAACTTTGAAATATCTTGTTCTCATAATTAATAAAGTATAAATGCATTCCACTCAGCTAGATATGGTTTACACGTAACACAATAAAGATGCTTGCGGTGGCACAAAGGCTGTACGATAACCAGAATTTCGTCTCAATACCCGTTGTTAGACAAAACACGTTTGTTACCGCGAGGTTAAATTTGTTTCGACGATATTTTATATTGTTCATGTGATTCATGTAGTCAACAGAGATCACTCTCTGATACCAAAAAACTCATTCGATATTCGATTAAGAAGTCGTAGAGCTGAAGCCAACGGATTCATTGCCGGCTGACCATAGCTTTCAACAGTTATGAAAAGGAAATATAATTGGCGTGTAATTTCATTACAGTGCAATGCGTTTTTAATTAACAACTATCATGCAGTACTGTATATTGTTCTCTGCTCTCTGGAATAGCAGGTATTTGTTTCCGGTACATTTCACGTTCCATTGGATTAAAGCCCAAATCATCGAATCATTAAAGTAACGAACTCCCATGTACAAATCGGCTTTTTCACATTTCATTTTCAAGTCAGTCAACATCTTAAAAGTTTGACGTTACGCATGTAAGCCAGAAACATTTTAGAAAAGATTTGATATTACCTATCAAGTTTGTTAGAAGTCACAAAGTGCTCTCATTATCAAACTCTGAAGGAATACTGAGTACTTGGCGCTCCATTTTGTGTAAACCCTAATTTTTGAAGCATCTCAATATTTGTTACGTAATTGGTCCCGAACTATGTGTCGAATAATGATGTAATTTTGCAAGTATGTTCTGAAATATATGTGAACACTGACCGGAAAATGTGTTGCGAATAGAGTTGTTGGGAAAGAAATAGTAAATTAAAACGCAATACGTGATGCAGGACTTAGCGATAAACTTTTTTCCTTTCATCATTCAGTGGAAGCTTTCAGCAAGAAGAAGTTTTGCTAAGGTTTGAAATTACGTGTGGAGTCTACTGAAACTCCGTAAGTGCTCTCATTCTAAAATTCTGGATCAATATAGTCCGAGGGTTTTGTGCGCCGTTAATTACGCTTTTGGCTCTGGCGAACCATACTACATCTGCAGTAGCAGTTTGAGCAGCAGCTGCACCCCAGTCACACAACGAACTGTTACAAATCGCTTACTTCAAAGACAACTCCGAGCCAGACGCCCCGTGGTGTGCGTTCCACTCACCACAAACCCACAAACTACCGCCGTTGGTGACTTCAGTGGTGCCAAGCGAGGGTTCAATGGAGGGTACGGTGGATTCTGTTCTGTTTTCTGGTGAAAGCTGATTCTGCCCTGGAGCCAGTGATGGCCAAGTATTGATTAAAGCGAGGCCGGTTGAGAGCCGGCAACCAACCTATCTACGCGCTAGGCACATTGGACCTACACCTGGAGTTACGGTCCGAGCTGCAATTTTTTATATGACAGCAAGAGCACTCTTGCCGTTTTCCCACACACCCTGACTGCCAATTTGTACGTCAGTCTGGTGATTCGACTTGCATTGCTGCCATTCATGAATAGCATTCCAGGGGTTCTTCTCCAGCAGTATACCGCTCACCCACATACCACTGTTTAACCCAAAATATACTGAGTGTCGACACGTTGCCTTGGTCCTCTCGATGACCAGATCTGTCTCTAAAGGAGCAGAATGGGACATAGTCTGACGAACACTGTAGCGTGATTCACAAAAAGCATTAACCGTTCCTGTAATGACCAAGTCCAACAGGAAAGGAACGCCATGCTGCACCAGACATCCGGCACCTGTAAAACACAATGCGTGCATGTTTGCAAGCTTGCCTTCAACGTTCTGGCAGTTATGCAGGTTATTAATGCACCAGAATTTGACATTTACAGTGGCTTATCTCGCGGTTACATTAACCCGTGAGCGGACATTACTAATCGCTTGAATAATGTTACCTAGACAAATGTATTCCCGAAATTTCATTACTGTACATTAATTACTGTTTGATGTTGCGATATTTTTCCGTCAGGTTACTTGTCTTACTGTGTTAAACTCTTAACAGCTCTTAAGAGTAGATTAGGGGGGAATTTTAAATTATAAATGAAGTATTGAAGTTTTTGTTGATCCTGAAAGCCATTAGGTAGGCAACATGCAACTGGTCACCACGCCCCAGTTTATCCATTTAGCAATACAGGTTTCTTAACTCAAACGGCTGCAGACCCGTCACTTTCTTTTACGGAAGAATAAAGCTCGCTGCAAGAGAGCATGGAAGCAGGTTAGTTTGGAGCTGGCCAGATGCAGTTACAACAGGCGCTACATTCTGATATGGCAAGTACTTCCTCCAAGGTTCCAACCGAGATGAGGCACCAGATGGCTAATAGCATACATGCAGCAGAAAGGCAGTGACTCCAGCCTCGCTTCAGCCTAGTTGCTTCACATCTCAGCTGTGGTTTGTTGTCCACCGTCAAACAGGTCACTGGCTGTAAGCCACCATTTCCCCAAAGGAGGATCTACGACGCTCTACGAGTTTGTGTCAAGTCCGATGCTGCGGCCTTCCACCTGAGTGCTTACGTCAGCTGCTGCTGCCCTCGTACCCTGGGGGCGACCTTTCAACCCAGCCACTAAGAGGCCAACGCTTGTGTGGGCAAACTCATTGCTGCCTGCGTGGGCGGACACTGATGCTGCTGCGAACCCTCTGTACATGCTGGGACCATGACGTCATTCAACGAGCCTCACGAGGAGAACACGTGTCTCGACTTACCTGTAGATAGTCAACCTTTTCTAAGAAAACGAGCCGGCCGGAATGGCCGAGCGGTTCTAGGCGCTTCAGTCTGGAACCGCGCGACCGCTGCGGTCACAGGTTCGAATCCTGCCTCGGGCATGCATGTGTGTGATGTCCTTGGGTTAGTTAGATTTAAGTAGTTCTAAGTTCTAGCGGACTGATGACCTCAGATGTTAAGTCCCATAGAGATCAGAGCCATTTATTTTTTAAGAAAACGATCATTAAAGTTCCCAACATAACTTAAATGCCTTTTAGCCGCACTTAGATCAGCCCATTTGGTGGCACGACGGCTAATGTCGCGCTCTTTCATTTTTGCGTCCCGTTTTCGAAACTTCGTTATTGTTTTTATTTATTTCATTTTACTTTCTCATCTATCTATCAATCCAACGGCCTTGCCGTTGTGATAACACAGGTTCCCGTCATATCACCGAAGTTAACCGCTGTCGGCCTGGGCTAACATTTGGATGGGTGACCATCCGATCTGCCGAGCACTTTTGGTGCACTCAACCCTGGTGAGGCAATGTGAGGAGCTACTTGATTGAGAAGTAGCAGCTCCGGTCTTGTAAACTGACATACGGCCGGGAGAGCCGTGTGCTGACCACATGCCTCTCCATATCCGCTTCCAGTAATGGCTGTGAGCTGAGGATGACACGGCGGCCGGTCGCTTCTGTTGGACCTTCATGGCCTCTTCGGATGGGGTTTATTTTAGTTTATCTACCAATGTCCGTAGAAGGCTACTACACGAATATTTATTACCAGTTTATGGGATACAAGAGATTTATACACTGAAACGCCAAAGTAGCATGCATATTCAAATACAAAGATATGTAAACAGGCAGAATACGGCGCTGCGGTCGGCAACGTCTCTATAAGACGACGAGTATCTGGTGCAGTTGTTAGATCGGTTACTGCTGCTACAATAGCAGGGCAGGATATCAAGATTTAATTAAGTTTGAACGTAGTGTTACAGTCGGCACACTAGCGAAGGGACACAGCATCTCCGAGGAAGCGATGAAGTTGGGATTTTCCCGTACGACCATTTCACCAATGTACCGTGAATATCAGGAATCCGGCAGAACACCAAATCCCCAACATCGCTGCGGCCGGAAAAGGATCCTGCAAGCATGAAACCAACGACAACTGTAGAGAAACGTTCAACGCGGTAGAAGTGCAACGCTTCCGCAGACTGCTGCAGATAGCAATGCTGGGCCATCAACAAGTGTCAGCGTGCGAACCATTCAACGAAACATCATCGATATGGGCTTTCGGAGCCGAGGGTCCACTCGTGTGCGCTTCATGAGTTCACGATACAAAGCTTTACGCCTCACCTGGGCTCTTAAACACCGACATTGCACTGTTGATGGATGGAAACATGTTGCCTGGTCGGAGGAGTCTCGTTTCAAATTATATCGAGCAGATGGGCATGTATGATTATGGAGATAAACTCACGAATCATGGACCCTGAATGTCTTCTGGAGACTGTTCAAGCTGGTGGAGGCTCTGTAATGGTGTGGGGTGTGTGCAATTGGAGTGATTTGGCACTCCTGATACGTCTAGATACAACTCTGACAAGTGACACGTACGTAAGCGTCCTGTCTGATTACCTGCACCCATTCATGTCCATTGCGCATTCCGACGGACTTGGCCAATTCCAGCAGCGAACCCCACCCGTTAGGAATTGCTACAGAGTGACTCCAAAACACTCTTCTGAGTTTAAACACTTCCAATTCCGCTGGCCACCAAACTACCCGTTATTGAGCATATCTGGATTGCCTTGCAACGTGCTGTTCAGAATAGTTCTCCGACCTCTCGTATTCTTACGGATTTATGGACAGCCTTGCAGTATTCAGGTGTTAGTTCCCAGTAGCACTACTTCAGTCATTAGTCGAGTCCAAACCACGTCGTGTTGCGGCAATTCTGCGTGCTCGCTGGGCCCCTACACGATATTAGGCAGGTGTACCAATTTCTTTGGCTCTCAGTGCATTATATAAGTTTTATGGCATTTTCAATGGCTACAATCTCTTGAAATACCCATATTCTTGAATTTTTATTCTTATAACAGAATTTATATGTTTATTCTTCATAAAGATTTGGTGCATTCTCTTAAATGATACCAATAGTAGAAACATTCGAAACATAGCAATTCTGAAGAGTACGAGAATCGTGTGAATGTGAGTTTACCCACAGCGACATTTCATCGTACGACTGTTACTCAGCAAAGAAGCATCGTTAACATCACTAAAGATTTCACTTTTTGGTAGTAATTTCACGGCAAATCACGCGTGACGGATGACTTTGCCTATATCTGGTACTTGTAATTGATTATGACTCGAGATACACCAGAGAAATATCTATGAAGACAATTTCAAATAAATTTTCCTGCATTTAAGGTCTTTTTTTAATTGATTGACCATAGTTTTTGTAGATGATTAGGGACAACGTTGTTTCAGTAAACATTGTGTAACATTCATGTAATGAACTTCTTTGGACATGGTTAAATAAATGATAAACAGAAATTTAAAAAAAATAATAATAAACGCGTTTCGAACATTCTGTGCAAATGTGAGAGGCCGCTACGCTAGCAACCGCTCCGTTTGAGCTGCTTGTTGGCTAAAAGGCACATAAAATACATCGAAAACTTCAACCGTCTTTTTCTGAGAAAC
Source organism: Schistocerca cancellata (assembly GCF_023864275.1). Taxonomy (NCBI): domain Eukaryota; kingdom Metazoa; phylum Arthropoda; class Insecta; order Orthoptera; family Acrididae; genus Schistocerca; species Schistocerca cancellata. The sequence goes on from NC_064626.1 coordinate 956,831,371, forward strand.
GGTTTTTCTATCCGTGGATAAGCCGATTTTGACTTCTCTTCCTTTGAGCGAAATTTCTGGGAAATCAGATTAGGGCACCTACCGTGTTAAAGCGGGCATGTTTCGTCGGGTACAGCGAAGCAGACTTTATCGCGCAGTGCAAGCAAGCTGCTTGTCTCCGATGCTGCAGGGTCGCTGTCATCATCACTCTACCGACCAAGGGACTGAGTAATAAATGAACGTTCCAACAGTGTTTTCGTGTTGATACATCGGACGATTACGAGGCATCCACGCACCACTTCACTGCCTCTCTGCGCAGGGTTTCGTACTACCTGCTTCCTCGTACTAACAACTCGGTTTCGCTACGTCCCCGTAGTGGCTAGCCATTCCTGTCTATTATAAGTGGTGTCAGACTACGCATTTACCTTATAAGGTATTAATAAAGTGTTTGAAATGACTGATAATTAGTCATGTCTCTAATGATAACACAGAGAAAAGTTGTAAATTTTAGCAGTCCAGTTAGATAAATAAAGAGCAGATAAATGCAAATACAGGGTGTTTCAAAAATGACCGGTATATTTGAAACGGCAATAAAAACTAAACGAGCAGCGATAGAAATACACCGTTTGTTGCAATATGCTTGGGACAACTGTACATTTTCAGGCGGACAAACTTTCGAAATTACAGTAGTTACACTTTTCAACAACAGATGGCGCTGCAAGTGATGTGAAAGATATAGAAGACAACGCAGTCTGTGGGTGCGCCATTCTGTACGTCGTCTTTCTGCTGTAAGCGTGTGCTGTTCACAACGTGCAAGTGTGCTGTGGACAACATGGTTTATTCCTTAGAACAGAGGATTTTTCTGGTGTTGGAATTCCACCACCTAGAACACAGTGTTGTTGCAACAAGACGAAGTTTTCAACGGAGGTTTAATGTAACCAAAGGACCGAAAAGCGATACAATAAAGGATCTGTTTGAAAAATTTCAACGGACTGGGAACGTGACGGATGAACGTGCTGGAAAGGTAGGGCGACCGCGTACGGCAACCACAGAGGGCAACGCGCAGCTAGTGCAGCAGGTGATCCAACAGCAGCCTCGGGTTTCCGTTCGCCGTGTTGCAGCTGAGGTCCAAATGACGCCAACGTCCACGTATCGTCTCATGCGCCAGAGTTTACACCTCTATCCATACAAAATTCAAACGCGGCAACCCCTCAGCGCCGCTACCATTGCTGCACGAGAGACATTCGCTAACGATATAGTGCACAGGATTGATGACGGCGATATGCATGTGGGCAGCATTTGGTTTACTGACGAAGCTTATTTTTACCTGGACGGCTTCGTCAATAAACAGAACTGGCGCATATGGGGAACCGAAAAGCCCCATGTTGCAGTCCCATCGTCCCTGCATCCTCAAAAAGTACTGGTCTGGGCCGCCATTTCTTCCAAAGGAATCATTGGCCCATTTTTCAGATCCGAAACGATTACTGCATCACGCTATCTGGACATTCTTCGTGATTTTGTGGCGGTACAAACTGCCTTAGACGACACTGCGAACACCTCGTGGTTTATGCAAGATGGTGCCCGGCCACATCGCACGGCTGACGTCTTTAATTTCCTGAATGAATATTTCGATGATCGTATGATTGCTTTGGGCTATCCGAAACATACAGGAGGCGGCGTGGATTGGCCTCCCTATTCGCCAGACATGAACCCCTGTGACTGCTTTCTGTGGGGACACTTGAAAGACCAGGTGTACCGCCAGAATCCAGAAACAATTGAACAGCTGAAACAGCAAATCTCATCTGCATGTGAAGCCATTCCGCCAGACACGTTGTCAAAGGTTTCGGGTAATTTCATTCAGAGACTACGCCATATTATTGCTACGCATGGTGCATATGTGGAAAATATCGTACTATAGAGTTTCCCAGACCGCAGCGCCATCTGTTGTTGACAATTGTAACTACTGTAATTTCGAAAGTTTGTCTGCCTGAAAATGTACTGTTGTCCCAAGCATATTGCAACAAACGGTGTATTTCTATCGCTGCTCGTTTAGTTTTTATTACCGTTTCAAATATACCGGTCATTTTCGAAACACCCTGTACATCTAAGGGAACAGCAGCTGTGGGAACAAACCAAGCAGATATAGGGCAGAAAATAAATTATGGGGTGAAGATTACACCTTTGCACAGTATAGTTACTCCAAATTATGCGGAAGAGAGGCAGAAAAATTTTTAGGAGTGAGTGGCTAAAAACAAGCGCTGGTATATTTCTTCGGCAATATGGAACATGAGGCTTTTGGAGAGGCTTTAAAGAAAGGAAAAAGATAGTAACTGCATGGAAGCAGAAAGTAAGAAGAAAAAAGTTAATAGTATACGTTTAGTTGATGTACGCAGAGAACAAAAGGTTTTAGAGGTTGAAGTTGTGTAGAGTCCCAGGCTACGTATGCAGAGAAATACTGGTGCCGTCGGTGCTCGTGTCATGCAGCGTGGAACTACAGGCGGTAAATTGTTTGCAGATACTGCGGAGGATGCAAAGGAAGTTGTTGATAATGGTAATTGTATTGCAGATATTGTTAGTAATGAGTTGGTACATGCACTTTTATTTCCGAAGGACGCAGGATCGCCACCACGTGTGATGGTACCAGCTCCTCAGAACCAGGAGGAACAAGACTCGTGGTCAGGTGAATACAGGGCCATAAATACAAAATCAATTAGGGGTAATGCAGGAGTAGGTTTAATAATGAATAGGAAAATAGGAATGCAGGTAAGCTACTAAAAACAGCATAGTGAACGCATTATTGTGGACGAGATAGATACGAAGCATACCCTACCACAGTAGTACAAGTTTATATGCTAACTAACTCCGCAGATTACGAAGAGATTGATGAAATGTATGATGAGATAAAACGAAATTATTCAGATAGTGAAAAGAGACGAAAATTTAATAGTCATGGGTGACTAATTCGACGGTAGGAAAAGGAAGAGAAGGAAACGTAGTAGGTGAATATGAAATGGGGGTAAGGAATGAAAGAGGAAGCTGCCTGCTAGAATTTTGCACAGAGCATAACTTAATCATAGCTAACACTTGGTTCAAGAATCATGAAAGAAGGTTGTATATATGGAAGAAGCCTGGATATACTGGAAGGTAAGACAGAGATTCAGGAACCAGGTTTTAAATTGTGAGACATTTCCAGGGGCAGATGTGGACTCTAACCACAATCTATTGGTTATGAACTGTAGATTAAAACTGAAGAAACTGCAATAAGGTGGGAATTTTAGGCGATGGGACCTGGATAAACTGAAAGAACCAGAGGTTGTATAGAGTTTCAGGGTGAGCATCAGGGAACGATTGGCAAGAATGGGGGAGAGAAATACAGTAGAAGAAAAATGGGTAGCTTTGAGAGATGAAATAGTGAAGGCAGCAGAGGATCAAGTAGGTAAAAAGACGATGGCTTGTAGAAATCCTTGGGTAACAGAAGAAATATTGAATTTAATTGATGAAAGGAGAAAATATAAAAATGCAGTAAATGAAGCAGGCAAAGAGGAATACAAACGTCTCAAAAATGATATGGACAGGAAGTGCAAAATGGCTAAGCAGGGATGGCTAGTGGACAAATGTAAGAATGTAGAGGCACATATCGCTAGTGGTAAGATAGATACTGCCTACAAGAAAATTAAAGAGACCTTTGGAGGAAAGAGAGAACCACTTGCATGAATATCAAGAGCTCAGATGGAAACCCAGTTCTAAGCAAAGAAGGGAAAGCAGAAAGGTGGAAGGAGTATATAGAAGGTCTATACAAGGGCGATGTTCTCGAGGACAATGTTATGGAAATGGAAGAGAATGTGGATGAAGATGAAATAGGAGATATGATACTGCGTCAAGAGTTTGTCAGAGCACTGAAAGACCTAAGTCGAAACAAGGTCCCGGGAGTAAACAATATTCCATTAGAACTACTGACAGCCTGGGGAGAGCCAGGCCTAATAAAACTCTACCATCTAGTGAGCAAGATGTATGAGACAGGCGAAATACCGTCAGACTTCAAGAAGAATATAATAATTCCAATCCTAAAGAAAGCAGGTGTTGACAGATGTGAAAATTAGCGAACTATCAGTTTACTAAGCCACGGCTGCAAAATACCAACACGAATTTTTTACAGACGAATGGAAAAACTGGTAGAAGCCGACCTCGGAGAAGATCAGTTTAGATTCCGTAGAAATATTGGAACAAGTGAGGGAATACTGACCCTACGACTTATCTTAGAAAATAGATTAAGGAAAGGCAAACCTACGTTTCTAGCATTTATAGACTTAGAGAAAGCTTTTGACAATGTTGACTGGAATACTCTCTTTGTAATTCTGAAGGTTTCAGGGGTGAAATACAGGGAGCGAGAAGCTATTTACAATTTATACAGAAACCAGATGGAAGTTATGAGTCGAGGGGCATGAAAGGGAAGCAGTGATTGGGAAGCGAGTGAGTCAGGGTTTTATCCTATACCCGATTTTATTCAATATGTATATTGAGCAAGCAGTGAAGGAAACAAAAGAAAGATTCGGAGAGGGATTTAAAATCCATGGAGAAGAAATAAAACTTTGAGGTTCGCCGATGACGTTGTAATTCTGTCAGAGACAGCAAAGGACCTGGAAGAGCAGCTGAACGGAATGGACAGTGTCTTGAAAGGAGGATATAAGATGAACTTCAACAAAAGCAAAACGAGGATAATGGAATGTAGTCGAATTAAATCGAGTGAAGCTGTGGGAATTAGATTAGGAAATGAGACGCTTAAAGTAGTAAATGATTTTTGCTATTTGGGGAGCAAAAAACTGATGATGGTCGAAGCAGAGAGGATATAAAATGTAGACTGGCAATGGCAAGGAAAGCCTTTCTGAAGAAGAGAAATTTTTGAACATGGAGTGTATATTTAAGTGGTAGTTGTTTCTGAAAGTATTTGTATGGAACGTAGCCATGTATGGAAGTGAAACGTGGACGTTAAATAGTTTAGACAAGAAGAGAATAGAAGCTTTCGAAATGTGGTGTTACTGAAGAATGCTGAAGATTAGATGGGTAGATGACATAACTAATGAGGAGGTACTGAATAGAATTGGAGAGAAGAGAAATTTGTGGCACAACTTGAGTAGAAGAAGGGATCGGTTGGTAGGGCATATTCTGAGGCATCAAGGGATCACCAATTCAGTATTCGAGGGCTGCGTGGAGGTAAAAATCGTAGAGGCAGACCAAGAGATGAATACACTAAACAGATTCAGAATGATGTAGGTTGCAGTAGGTACTGGGAGATGAAGAAGCTTGCACAGGATAGAGTAGCAAAGAGTGGATTTATTTCTCCATCATTCTCTAATACTGCGAGTCTAAGCGAACGTTGTACAGATGACGCATTAACCTCTAAAAATCCTGATTTCTTGTCACATCAGAGCAGAAAAAAGCTCTAGTACTAGGAAATGGTATTTCTTGCTGTGAAGGAAAGGAAATCCGATGCTACATATTTTTAGTGGTAAACGTAACTGAAATGCAGATCCATCAGGGTGAACATTAATAAAGCCGACAAACTTTAGGGACGCATTCTGATGGGAAATGAATGAAAGAAGGTCTTTTGAACATGGGTCCGGAAATGCGTCGTTGCTACGGTAGATGGTGCTGACGAATTACAGTTCCTCTGTCGATGTACCGTATGTTCCTTGTGTGTTTGCAGGTTATGAGACTGACGCAGCAGCAGAATGGTGCGGTATTCATGTCGGGAACAGGCCGCGACAGTGTAAGTGTATTACCAAGCAGATGGATATGGTAGAGAGGCAGCACGGCTATATGAAGAAAATACCCTTACGGGCACCAGCCACATCACACAGTATTTCAGGCCTATTGAATATAGGGTCCGTTTCTTGGTTGTTTATAATTCATACAAATCTACAGTTTTATTCCGATGTTGATGAAATTTGGCACACTTTACTTCAAGAGAAGAGAAAGATCCCTGTCTGCGTATGATTTCATAATTTGACTTGAAACGTGTATGTATGTAATATAAGTAGGGGAAAGATTGTTTCCAGAAATCTCTGAAATCTTTTGACCGGTGTGCCTCATATTCCTACACGATCTCATAATGAACATCTCTGCTGATAAACACAGTGAATGCATGCCCCATGGCAGTCTGCAGTCGCTTTAAATCGAAGGGGCATGTTTAAATCAGTCGTTATCAACGGAATGTGGGAATGTGAGGAATGAATACCTCTTCAATTGCATTATATCCCGTGATGACGGTAGCCTCTGCTACTTTCGGAGGTAAGTTTCTCTCGGGCACGCTTGTTCCGTAGCATATGTAACAAAGGCAACTAATCAATAAACAGTGTTTGTGATCATGTTTTTGTCAAATTCTCAAAATGTGTCATATGAATTCTACTTAGTACTTACGCACAGTATATGACACTATTTTTAAATTGGTTGATTTATATTATGCATATCATTATATGGTGTTTATAAGATGTAAATTGATGAGTAATAACATTAATTTGCATCTCTGATGTTAACAAGAACGATTTCACAACAACAATAAACATAATATTTGGATATCGCAGAGATGATCTTGTGCATCCATACTGCAGCTAACTCGGAAGTTAGCGATTTAGGCGTAACACTAACATAAATCTAGACACTGTTTCTATCAAAGATAATATTGTGCATCCATATTACAGCTAATTCGGAACTTCAGTCTGACATCACGATAATAAGCTTGGTAGACTTTTTATAACCTGGCGATAGCTACTTATTATATATATATATATATATATATATATATATATATATATATATATATATATATATATATTAGTGCTTATTGTTATAGTGATTTATGTAACTTACATGTGAGTGTGGCGTAACACCAACATAAGACTAGACATTGTTGTTCTCAAATAAATGATCATTTTTTCAGGTCACAGCACTTCAGGTTATTACCATTACTACAAAGCTGGAAAGAATGTAATATTCACACACCTATTTTCTTTGATGGAAAGATTCAGCACAAACACAAACAAATAAAATGAAGATGCTTAAACGATTATGGAATACAGTACAGATTTAATAACGGGGTGCAATGATGCTTTATAAGCCCATAAATCTGAATTACTGTAAGTAGTAACTTAGAGTGCGCTTAAAATTACTTGCGACTTTTGACGTTTGGCTGACCGGAGGGGGATGTGACACCGTTGTGCACGTAACACCAAGGCCTAGCCGCGTTGAACTGTTCTGTAGTGTCAGGTATTGTGAAGAAGTGTTTTGTGTTGGCGTTGTATTAATAACGACTGTGCAGTATATCTGAATACGAGATTTTCAATCAGTGCCGTCTAAGAACACGTTCACTGGCTGGTGAGATAACGTTCTGCTTCTAAACATTCCTCAGAATTCGATAATATTGATGGACAAAACGCCTTACCACTTTGTTGTGGTGCACAAAGTTACAGCAATGCAGCGGAGGAAACTGGATATTTTGCTCTGGGTACAAAGAAATATTCCATTAGATAGAGTTGAGCCTAGCATGTTAGCGGTGTTAATGGAACTTGTAGTGCTGTACAGACCAAAACTTCACGCTCCCAGGTCGACGAACTGGCTAGTGGTAAAGGGCATAGTTCAATCGTGCTTCCTCCGCTTCATGCTCATTTAAATACGACTGAGAACATATGGGTCTAGGTGAAAAGTAATGCGACAAGAAACAGCAACAATTAACGCTCAGCGATTTTGAAATACTGAGAAAAGAAGCCACTGCGAATGCTATTCGACAGGACTGGTCTTGAGTTGTCAGCCATACTAAAAAGATAGTTGAAGAGACTCGGATTCAAGGACTGTGACGAGTTTTGAGAAATACGTAAGTTCTCTTGTTGCCATGTTAGCAGAGTTTAGAAATATTCGTCTCACTAACATTCTAATGGAGCTCAAACTGCGACAGAATCCGGAAGTAGTGTATTATTAAACTAGCAACTCAGTTCAAGTCAGGACAATACTTAATAAAAACAAACCATTCTCAGTAGAAAAATAAATGTGTAACTTCTCAACTTACATTATTACAAAACCCACAGTAGTTCTTGTTTCACCAGCTATCGATGGCCGTAATAATTACATTACTTCACCGAAAAAAATCTGTAGTCTCTTGAACGTCGCGGTAGATATGGAAGTTTCGCATATTAATCATATGACAAAACATTCTTGTGTTTTCTCGCTGTCATTCGCCAACATCTTTTTTCGATGTCTCAAACAATTTATGAGATATGAGGAATTCACGAATATTTGACTCTAGTTTTTTCACTGGCGAACGAGTTCGTGACACTAGGCTTCACACACATTCCATTATTTCCAGTTTGGAATCAGACAGCGTTATCCGTCAAAGTTCAGAGAATAATTCAATACATTATCTACATTTAATACGCGGCATCATGTAACCTAACACCCACCGAACACAAATTCATAGTGACCCGTATTTTTTACGTCAAACTAAAAATTTCTTGCAGTAGTTTACCTACTATCGAAATACTACAAGAACAATGACCATTAACGAAATGATAGGCGGTTCATCATGAAGCTGACGGATTAAACTATAAGATACACGAGAATAGTTTCTTTAAAATCGTTTGAGAAAGATAGCAGATCGGCCGGTTTGCGGTTCACCACGAAGTCAAGCGCGCCTGCCAGGTTCCGCGCCGAGTAGGCCTGGCATTCTCGTCACTTGTGACGCACTCAGCAAACACTGGCAATTACGCTTCCCTCAATTCGCTCCGTACGGAACTGTCAAAAGTCGCAACTTATTTTAGACTTTCAATTAAGCATATGTTTGTATTATTCCAAACACGGAATACAATTACTACGAACATTAAAATTCGAAGTAGCTGAGAAGATCCAGACTGCTGTGACCGTGATTAGACATAATTATCAAAGAAGACTTATCTAAGGTCATGAAGAGATGGAACGCAGAGCAATAACGTTTTCAAATGAATTCTACTTTTAATTAATTAGCAGTCAAAACTTATACATTTTCGACTTTGAATTTTTCATTGCATTAGCCCAAAAACTTTTGGATCACAATGTTGAGTTCACGGTTGTTGGACCAGAATATGCGTTGCCATGATTTTGAAGGTGATCTCAGCCACTATATCTAGTACAACGTTTTCATCTTCTCCATACATCTGTGATTGAAATAGCCACTAAATATTTTTACAGGTTTTTCAATGATTGTCCAATACCTGTATTATTTATTTTGGTCTTTTCCAATCTTCTATTTACTGCCAAATGCCCTATTTGTATCTCCATTCTTTCCATTAATGAATAACAACTGAGTTAATTTTGTTCCTTTAAATAACGTAATTTATTTTTAGGACTGATGTTCTGTTGACAACAAGTTCAGTAAAGATGAAGCTTTAGATGTGACAGGACCAGCGCATTTCGAAACGGACAGTTCAAGTATTAATATTAACCAGTTAAGAAGAACTATAGTAAATCAAAATACAGTCGCCCACCCGGTTAGCCGCGCGGTCAAACGCACTGCTTTCTGGGCGGGAAGGCGTGCCGGTCCCCGGCACGAATCCGTCCGGCGGATTAGTGTCGAGGTCCGGTGTGCCGGCCAGTCTGTGGGTGGTTTTCAAGTCGGTGTTCTATCTGCTCGGCGAATGCGGGCTGGTCCCTCTTATTTCGCCTCAGTTACACTATGTCGGGGATTGCTGCGCAAACATTTTCTCCACGTACGTGTACACCATAATTACTCTACAGGCTAATACTGGGGTTACACTCGTCCAGTGTGAGGCGTTCCCGATGATGGTGTTTGGTTTGTGGGGCGCTCAACTGCGCGGTTATCAGTTCCCGTACAAATTCCCAACCTTTACTCATTCCAATCTCGTCACTTTCATGAATGATGATGAAATGATGAGGACAATACTAACACCCAGTCATCTCGAGGCAGGTGAAAATCCCTGACCCCGCCGGGAACAAAAACTGGGAGCCCGTGCTCGGGAAGCGAGAACGCGACCGTGAGACCACGATCTGTGGATAGACGTTCCCGGGGGGTTCACTTGGGGCCGAACCGCGCAATCCCTGGTTTCGGTGCGGGGCGGCGGTGGGGTGAGTGGACCGCTGTAGCCTGTTGTGAGTTTGTGATTGAGGACTACGGCGGGAACGAAGCCTCTGCGACGTTTCTAGGTCCCCAGTTCCTTGCAATACAAATCTAAATATTAACAATGAGAGAAGGATTCGAATACCACTCCACCTTTTGACGAAACAAGTGCTTTATGTTCTCTATTCCCTATTTGATCTTTGCCATCGGAATTCCTCTTTTGGGACTGTAATACTCTTGGAATCTACTGCCTCAATGTGCACTCAAGAATCACTGATTGTTCCCTTTCCCTTCTTATCACTTGTAAGTAGGCTGTTTAGGTTTTCTTATTGGCAACGTTACGTAGCGCTCTGTATGAAAATCACTGGCTGTGCTGTGTGCAGTCTGTGGCTAGTTTGCATTGTTGTCTGCCATTGTAGTGTTGGGCAGCTGGATGTGAACAACGCGTAGCGTTGCGCAGTTGGAGGTGAGCCGCCAGCAGTGGTGGATGTGGGGAGAGAGATGGCAGAGTTTTGAAATTTGTAAGACTGGATGTCATGAACTGCTATATATATTATGACTATTAAGGTAAATACATTGTTTGTTCTCTATTAAAATCTTTCATTTGCTAACTATCCCTATCAGTAGTTAGTGCGTTCCGTAGTTTGAATCTTTTATTTAGCTGGCAGTAGTGGCGCTCGCTGTATTGCAGTAGTTCGAGTAACGAAGATTTTTGTGAGGTAAGTGATTTGTGAAAGGTATAGGTTAATGTTAGTCAGGGCCATTCTTTTGTAGGGATTATTGAAAGTCAGATTGCGTTGCACAAAAAAAATATTGTGATTCAGTTTAAGCACAGTCTTGTATAATTTTTCTAAGGGGACGTTTCATATGGCGACCCTGCCAGGATACCTCACTGGAATCTTCTGATTTTTTCTTGTAGTTTGTGTAATTAGTGTAGCTATTGTTTATTGCTATCGTGTAATTGTAGAGAAAATCTCCTTTGTAGTTGCAGTCTTCCACTGTTGTACAGTAAAACAGTTGTGGCATGCATGCAGATTTGCACCAAGTATTTCGCAGCTGCACTTGCAATTAACTAGATATTATTTTCAGTGCTATGCTAATGTGTTTTCTTATTTTGCTCTTCAAATTGTGCTTTTCAGTGTTATCGTGTGAAATATTGTGACAATAATGGCGTGTGAAAAACGTAATACTAGGCTCCAAAGTTAACTAAGAAATGACAGTGAAGACGAAAGCAGTGTGTTAGCGCCACCGTGTAATGAATTAACTAATGTTTAATGTAGTAATTTGGTAATTCTGCATAGGGAAATGGAATGGGTGGCAAATAATGGCGTAGACAGTGAAACAATTAGTGAACAGGGAAGCATTATCGATCGATCGGTCGGCAACAGCTCGCCTCAGGAATCCGAAATGACAGGACACAATCTTGAAACTACTGTAGATTCAGGTTTTGCGTCCTCACCGTTTTCTCAAATAAGTCAAGACACATTTTCTGCTTTTCAAAATGCGAATATTGCCAGTTCAAATGCACTGCCGAAATGCACTGAGGAACATGTTTCAGACACCAGTGCATTGTTATTACATTAATGCAACTAATGGGACAAAGGCTACCAAAGTTAGACACAACCCTTGAACAAAATCAGAAACAAATGGGACAAAATCTCCAGAAGTTAGACACGATGGAACAGAATCAGAGACAAACACAGCAAAAGCTTCAAATGTTAGACACAATGGAAGAAAATCTTCAAAAGTTAGACTCAATGGAACAACAACAGAGACAAACACAGCAACAGTTAGACGCAATGGAACAAAAGCTTCAAATGTTAGACTCAGTAGATTATAAGCTTGAACAAACACGTGAAGATTTAACTACTGATTTACATAACATTGAATCGAAATGTCAAATAGCCTGTAATGACGTAAAAATACAAATTTGTGAGGATTTCCGACCTATTTTTTCGCGTCATGAAAATGCATTACAGAATCACGAAGCAGCCATAAAAGAACCGCAAACTATTGTTCATGAAAATCACGACACCTTGCAAGCTAAAATTGACTCAGTTGCATCTACTGATTCGGTTATGCAACTTGCAAAAACTCAGGAAAACTTAAAGGACACAGTAGATACGATTTCAACACAAATGGACACTCTGAAACTTGGTTCAGAAAAACACAAAGAGGAAATAATTTCACTAACGGATACAGTAGCCAAACTTTCAGATTAGTTCACTAACTTATCTACCAAGGTAGAAGATGATCTGAATGACACAAGACCTGTAGCCATCACTGACACAGAAGGGTATGAACAAATTAAGAAATTCAAACAAAATCAGAATCAAATTAATACGCAACACAAAAGAGAAATCCGGGAAGTACAAGATCAGTTGGCACAAGTAATACAAAAATTACATATTTCAGAGGACACCTGCGCTCCAACACGGGAAGAGAGACTTAGAAATACGGAACAACCACAAAACAATAACACAGGACACTTCGGAAATTATGAAAGAAATTGGCAAGGCACACCGAATTTTGAGATGGAGCCGCCGAAACGACGTAACCATGACCGACATGTGACTCGCCGACATGATGATTTGACTATAAGCTGTTCATTACTACACGTAAATTCAAAACATTTAAGAATTCTGGCAACGACATTCATCCACAAGCATGACTCCATCAATTCTCTCATTGTTTTCCTCCCAACTGGTCATTAGAGCACAGATTAGAATTTATATGTGGCTACTTGGAGAATGAACCAGCTGTATGAATGCGATCAGTCATTCACGATTGTCACAGTGAAGAAGAATTTTACCATGCGTTCCTCTCAGCATATTGGTCTCAAGCTACACAAGACCGAGTAAAACATAGCATCATGATGATGAAACACTTTGAACAATATGAATTTTCCAGTCTTCTCAAATATTTTGAAGACATGTTGCATAAGAATCAATATCTTTCAAACCCATACAGCCCTTCAGAACTCATCCGCATTTGCTTAATGAAATTGCCTGAACATTTAAGAAATATTATTTTGGCAGGGCGTTGCAAAGACGGCATTGAAGCTTTTCAGGGACTCTTACAAGAATTAGAAATTGACACAGACAGTCGTGGGATGCGAAAACAGGAAAACAATCACTACAGATCACATCTATCACAATTCCGTGACGACAGAAACAATAACTGGACATGACAAGCCTATTCTTACAACGTAAATCGTGACCAAAGCAGACACCACCCGTATGGCAACCACTGGCTGAGTAATAGTTACAGAGAAAGAACACATTTCCGTAGTAATTAATATGACAGAGACAATCATAGAAACAGACAGTTTGGCAACCAGAACTATTATTATCACGGGAGACAGAATAACTTCAGATGCAACAGTCCACCGTGCAGTGATAATTCAGGGAGAAATTCTCCACCACTTAACCGACAAAAAAGAAACTACAGGAACTACCGATATGACGACAGACAATATAATCATAACGACAGACGTGAATTTCATCAGAACTGGCAGGATTCTAACAAGGCTGGGCTCCTAATCCCAGTAACGACGCACGCCAGCAAAGAAACAGACAATGACTCGCACCGCAGGCAGCCACGTGCGCCCGCTGGCTCAGGGAAAAATAACATAGACGCCAACCTTGAAAAAAATTCCAGTATTCTTTACCGACGTATACCACATGATAACTGCATTAAAGTTGAAACTCTGCATACTAGGAAGAGCAAAGGGTTACACCACATTTCACAGGTAAAACCATTTATTGGGAGATAATCTGCTTTTTAACTTAGTCTTTGTTATAAAATTTTTCACTTCACATTACTAGTACTCTTTTTCAATCTTAGAAACTGTTAACATGCAACTATGTTTTAAAGTTAACTATCCAGTCAAGAACCCAGATAACTTATTTAAACAGAAATTACGAATGCATTGTTATAGTGAACAGACGTCACAGAGTTATTGTGTGTGTGCATTCTTGCTTGTTAGTTTCACGATTACATAACGACTATAAGGCTCACATACTTAGAACATTTACCAGTACTGCTAATGAGATTTTAATGCAACATTTTGGTTTACTTGAAAATACATTCTGGATTTAAAGTACTTTCTGTGAGATACCAGATGACACAGTGGTTAGTTTATGTGATAGCTTCACGATTTTATCACGACGCTACTTATGAGTGACAATTTACAATGTTGCTTTTGCGGTGTTTCTGTTTTATATCTGCACAGTTTTTCTGCATTATTCTGGAAAGTAAAACATGTTTTAGTAGTAACTTTTGTGGTATAGCTACAATTAGACAGCCTCCTTTGTAGCACAACAATACGTTACATTATAGCACTTTTTTGATCACGGTAAGGTACATAATAACTATGATATCTATACGCAAAGCATTTCACTTTCGTTTATGATGAGGTAAGTACATTGACTTCAGCAGAACTTTGCTTACAGAGGACAATAACTACGACACATCCACAGAGATTATCTTACAGCACGACACACATTTAGCGCTACAGGACACGTATTTAAGTGATTAATTTTGCACTTAAATCATTTATTTTTAAAGGTATTTGAAGTACAATGATACAAAGGTTTTCCGTGATACATTTCATTCCATTGCTGTAATCTGTAACACCTGAGGGTATAATTACATTAATCCTCAGGGGGGTACACGGTTACTTTGTGTACCATGTGTTTGGCAAGCACAAGGAGCCCTAGCTAATATGGTATTTGCTTATACAACTTTACACATCGGTACCATATTTCTCTAACACATAAAATACACAGCTATCTGATTATTTAAACAGAGAAACAAACAATTTTTCCTACGTCAGTGACACATGTTTACGCAGTTACACAGTTGGGTAACTTCACACTTATGAAATTGTATTTTGTCTGTACTTTGTGAACTGTTCATATTTTTTTGGAACCATTGTGATACTATGAGAGCTTTCAATGATGTATTTGGTAAGGGAGCATGATATTTAAAGTACGTTTGAGGTAGATGACACTATTGAAACGAGCAGAGAATTTTTTTTTTTAGGTTTTGAAATTATTGGAGGAAGCTACGACGATTTTGAGAGTTGACTGAGGTGTTATGATGTTATTATTACGATGATGATGTGTATTATGCTGTTGAGGTATGTTTATGATCAATAAGCTGATGCTATATGAGTTATTTGAGTATGCTACGTATCTGTTATGATGGAATATTGAAGAAGTGTTAATGAATAAGGTAAGGAATAATGAGTAGTGTTTAGGGACTCTGGTTTGTGAAAAAGGTTGTTGGAAACCAAGAATCGTACTTTAAGAGTTATGAAATGTATGTAAATGCGTGAATGTGTTACAATGCCGACAAAAATTTTTTGGACTCATATCAATACGATTTTGTTTCTACAGATTTGAAACGCAAATTCTCGACCTGTGAAATTTTTATATGAGACTGTCACTGTAGCGGAAACTGCTGTCGTAAATATTTCCATAAGAAAGTTAAGTGACCATCTGCACGTAATGCATCGTGCGCAGCTGCGCGTCAGATGCCTGGAGAAAAAGCCATTAGTGTGTGCCTTTTCAGAGGCACAGGTAGTAAAAAAAAAGGGAGGCCATTATCCTCGCTATTGACATTCCTTTGTAGAAAGCATCGCAAATACGACACACTCAATCTTGAAAACATATGATTATACTGTGGAGTTCTTAATTTATGATATTTACTAAAATGCCTAATGAAACGATGAGAAACATTTCACGGCTATTGTCTTGCTAGTTGAGAAAAATGCCATATTGCTTGCTTTATGTATTTATTTACTCGTTTTGTTTAATATCAAGTTTCTAGCTGCAGCAGCATTGGTTAAAATAAAATTTAATAGATATACTAATATAAATATTTTATGCCTACCGATCCAGTAAATAATTTTATGATCTATTCAAAAAAATGAAGGAGCTTAAAAAGACATTTCCCTTCACAGGAATTGCATACGGAATTTTCTTTTCAACTACTTGGTAATTTTTCTGGTAGAATAACTTCTTGTGGTGCACCACTTTAATAACATAGACATTACGATGTGAATATACATTTCCCTTGTCTGCATTGTTGTCTTTACTGTAATATTTTTTTCTGCTTGAGCTATGTCATATTTAGATATAAGTTATTGCATTTGCTGCTGCTGTTTGCCAGGCATAGTGTTACTGAATTTGACTTTGTGTTACTCTGCTAAGCCAGTTTACTGCTGATTTATTTTTCTTGTTTGCTGCTCATTGCCTTATATTGGTTGTAATATTGTTGCTTACTTTGCCAATTTGAATTTTTTGTCATAGCTGTTTGTGTTGATTGTTTTGTGCTGCTGCATTGCCTCGTCCCTTAGTTTAGCATCTGAGCTCAGTAGATTTAAGTTAGCTTAAGATGGGGTAGGCTATATGAGAGAATGAGTTGTGATGAATTGGAAGAAATGCATTGAGAAGCTGTAAGAAAATGGTTTGGCCAAAAAAGTATTTTGAAAGATGATATGAACCAAAAAAGTAGGGTTTAGGGACAACAGGTTTAGGTAGGATTTTCTTGGAAATAAATAATGAGGTAAGAAATATGTGAACATATAAATACAGAAAGCATGCTTGGTAGGATTTTTTTGGTGGAAACAAATGTTGAAATAAGACAAAAGATCTATGGAATGAAGTTTTAGGTTGGACTGCAGTACCAAATGTTACTCTGAAAACAAACCCTGCCCTTTCCTCTTGTGTTATTTTGCTATGTGTTTGTGTACTCTTGTATATTTGTGTTTTTCCTGTCTTTATGTGTTTAGCTGATATGACTTACGTTGTAGAATTTTTCTAATACTGTGTTATTTACTTTGTAAAGATGTTTAGACACTATTTATCTGTTCTGTTTTGTTGCTCATATGTGAAGTTGATGTTTCAAAAGTTATTCTGATCTTTATGTATGTACTTATGTCATAATTCTTGTAACACTGACGTGCATGTTTATTTCTATTCTTTTGTAAAGCCTGTTTTACTACAAATGTTATCTGTACTATTATGTTCTTTAATGATGTATTTTGTACCTTTGTTATTGTATTCTTATGTTATAAAATTGTAATTGACACCAGTTCATCATATTATTAACTTGTAAGTTACATTTCACTGCACACGTTTCTGTTGGTCATAGTATATGGACAATATGTGAGAAGTAGGGACTGTTAGTGTTTGCACGTGTGTTAATAATTCAGCAAGTGACTGGATGACAGCATTGCTGGTTCTAAGGACAATTCCAAAAACTTTGTGAGTGCACAAGTGGTGGTTATGGACTTGCTATATTATCCGCAAGACTCTTCAATGGTGATTGTGCACCTGCACAATGACAACAGATGGTTGCTGGCCATCTCTACAAGGACTACAGTGGGTCTACACCTTTGCTGACTCACCAGTACCATTATCTCTACAAGGACTACAGTGGCTCTACACCTTTGCTGACTCACCAATATAATAGTTTCTACAAGGACTGCAGTGGGTCTGCACCTCTGATGGCCCACCAATACCGTAATCTCTACCAGGACTACAGTGGGTCTACTCTGTGATGACCTACCTACCAATATTCTTCAAATCTTCGAATGACTCTGCCGTGGATTTGCTCTGTTGTGGCCCATTACTTGTCTGCTTGTCAAGAGTCAGCACTGTCTTTCCGTTGGAAGGACAACACTACTTCTTCAAGACTGCATGGAAATCCACTACTTCTGTATGCATTCTCCTTTACTGCTCAGACTTTGAGGAAAAAGAACACTGCAGTTTTACTGTGATGAATCATCAGGACTGTCTTTATGGACTGTGAGAAAATTTTAGCTTTTGACCAACATTGTATCAATAAGCGTGTGCGTTTGATATCTTTGTTATTGTAATTATGAAAAATTTTATCAAATCATTATTGGCCACTGCGCAAAACAATTTGTAAATTTTTTTGTGGGGAGCATGGAGGCTATGTAAGTAGACTGTTTAGGTTTTCTTATTGGCAACGTTACGTAGCGCTCTGTATGAAAATCACTGGCTGTGCTGTGTGCAGTCTGTGGCTAGTTTGCATTGTTGTCTGCCATTGTAGTGTTGGGCAGGTGGATGTGAACAACGCGTAGCGTTGCGCGGTTGGAGGTGAACCGCAGCAGTGGTGGATGTGGGGAGAGAGATGGCGGAGTTTTGAAATTTGTAAGACTGGATGTCATGAACTGCTATATATATTATGACTATTAAAGTAAATACATTGTTTGTTCTCTATTAAAATCTTTCATTTGCTAACTATCCCTATCAGTAGTTAGTGCCTTCTGTAGTTTGAATCTTTTATTTAGCTGGCAGTAGTGGCGCTCGCTGTATTGCAGTAGTTCGAGTAACGAAGATTTTTGTGAGGTAAGTGATTTGTGAAAGGTATAGGTTAATGTTAGTCAGGGCCATTCTTTTGTAGGGATTATTGAAAGTCAGATTGCGTTGCGCAAAAAAAAAAAAAAAAATATTGTGTCAGTTTAAGCACAGTCATGTATAAATTTTTCTAAGGGGACGTTTCACACTCTATTCAGAACCACCACCATCACCACCACCGCCACCACCACTACTACTACTACTAACACCAGTACTATACTAAAAGAAAAAAAATCAAAGCGCCAAAAAATAATGACTGTAGTGTAATGAAACTTCGGGAACACATTGGACTAGGTAACATAAGTGATCAACATTGCAAGATCACAGGTTAACGTAAGCCATTGAACCACCAGAACGTTGAATGTGAGCATGTTCATGTGCATGCATTGTATTTTACAGGTGACAAATGTTAGTTTAGGGTATGGAGTTCAACGCCTGTTGCACTTGATCGCTAAATAAAGCAACGATTAATGCTTTTGTGTAAGACGCTGGAGTCGTCGTCTGATGATGATCCATATATGCTCGATCGGAGATAGGTCTCATGATTGAGCAGGCCATGGTAACATTTCGACGGTCTATAGCATGTTGGTTTACGACAGTGGTATGTGGGCGAGAGTTATTCTGTTAGAAAACACGCCCTGGAAAGCTGTTCGTGAATGGCAGCACAACAGGTCGAATCACCAGACTGACTTACAGTTTTTCCATCCTGAGTGCGTGGGATAACCATGAGAGAGTTTTTGCTGTCATTCGGAATCTCACCCTAGACCTTAGCTCCAGGTCTAGTTCCACTGTGTCTAACACACAGACAAGTTGGGTGCAGATTGTCAACTGTCCTCCCTTAAGCAACACACGGCCGTCACTGGCACAAAGTAGAATCAGCTTTCATTAGAAAACACAACAGACCTCCATCCTGAGTTCCAATGCGCTCTCGTTACTGAAGCCGCAAACGGCGGTGGTTTGTAGTAACTGTCCTTGAAGTAGCCGATTTGTGATATTTCGTTATGTCACTGTGGTGCCAATTGCTGCTCAAACTGCTGCTGCAGATGCGGTAGGGTGCGCCAGAGCCATAAGCCTCGGTAGTGCCACATGGCCTTCCGGAGCCCGGTCCACTTGCGGCCATACATTCTCGTGACCACCGCTGCCAGCAGTCGTGTACAGTCGCTAGATTCCTGCGATGCCTCTGTGGAGTATCGCAGAAGGGGCTCCAGCTTCTAGTAACCCTATTACACGACATCGTTCAAACTCAGTGAGGTGCTGATAGTGCCGTCTTTGTCGCCTTAGAGGCATTCATCACTGACGTCATCACACCACGTTCAGTCTCGAGGGTAGCAAACGCTCACGTCCTTTAGAAGGTGTATTTAAAGCAAAAGTAGATATCCTCGGGGTAACAAAGCAGCTTAAATCACTTAATAAAGGCAAGGCCTACGGTCCAGACTGTATGCCAGTCAGGTTACTCTCAGAGTTTGCTGATAAAATAGCTCCATATTTAGCAGTTATATACAACCACTCGCTCACAGGAAGATACGTACCTAAAGACTGGAAAATTGCTCAAGTCACATCAATACCCAAAAAGGGAAGTAGGAGTTATCCGCTGAATTACAGGCCTATATCACTAACGCCGATTTGCTGTAGGGTTTTAGAACATATACTGTATTCGAACATTGTGAAGTACCTCGAAGAAAACGATTTATTGACATATAGTCAGCACGGATTCAGAAAACATCGTTCTTGTGAAACACAACTAGCTCTTTGTACTCATAAAGTAATAAGTGCTATCGACAGGGGATGTCACATTGATTCCATATTTTTAGATTTCCAATAGGCTTTCGACGCCGTTCCTCACAAGCGTCTTCTAATCAAACTGCGCGCATACGGAGTATCGCCTCAGTTGTGCGCCTGGATTCGTGATTTCAGTCAGAAAGGTCACAGTTCGCAGTAATAGACGGAAAGTCACCGAGTAAAACAGAAGTAACATCCGCCGTTCCCCAAGGAAGTGTTAGAGATCCTCTATTATTCCTGATCTATGTTAACGACGTAGGGGACAATCTGAGTAGCCGTCTTAGATTGTTTGCAGTTGATGCTGTCATTTACCGTCTTGTAAAGTCATCAGATGATCAAAATGACTTGTAAAAGATTTAGATAAGATATCTGTATGCTGCGAAAAGTGGCAATTGACCGTGAATAAAGAAAAGTGTGAAGTTATTCACATGAGAACTAAAAGAAATCAGCTAAATTTCCAAAGAGACTGCTTACACTACGCTTCTCCGCCCTATTCTAGAGTACTGCTGTGCGGTGTGGGATCCGTATCAGGTGGTACTAACGGATTACATCGAAAAAGTACAAAGAAGGGCAGCTAGTTTTGTATTATCGCGAAATAGGGGAGATGGTGTCACAGACATGATACGTGAATTGGAGTGGCAATCATTAAAACAAAGGCGTTTTTCGGTGCGACGGGATCTTCTCATGAAATTTCAATCACCAGTTTTCTGCTCCGGTTGCGAAAACATTCTGTTGGCACCCACCTACATAGGGAGAAATGATCATCACGACAAAATAAGAGAAATCAGGGCTCGCACATAAAAATTTAAGTGCTCGTTTTTCTCGCGTGCCGTTCGAGAGTGGAATCGTAGGGAGACAGCATGAAGGTGGTTCATTGAACCCTCTGCCAGGCACTTTATTGTGAATAGCAGAGTAATTACGTAGATGTAGATGTAGAAACCTGGTTTGCTCCTCGCAGTGGCACTAGTAGCGGCA